>NC_084793.1:66176584-66364084 GCF_963169125.1 Humulus lupulus
ATCCAGCAAATCCAGAGCGTAACCAGTCAACCAGAGGAGGAGTCATCGTTCAGCCAAGGAGTAAGCGTCAACCTGAAGAAATCCTAGCGGAAAGGACGGTCACCACTGACCGTAAAAAGCATAAAGAGTATCTGGTAAAATGGAAGGGGCTCGTAGATGACGAGATCAGTTGGGAGAGAGCGGAAGACTTGAAGAAGCTCACGCAGAAGATTGAAGATCTACAAGCTACTTCGTCGAGGACGCCGAAGGATTGAGTGGGGAAAAGTGTGGCGTGCTGCCCCTTTGGCACACCCACATGGGGCCATTTTGTAAGTGAGCATGCCTTGGTGCTTGATCATTAGTCAAGTCTTACACCAAGCAACCTCATGGGATAGGGTAGTGGCAGTTTTGTAATTATGCATATGTCTCCCAGACAAAAATCATATATGTTCCTGGGAGGACCTTATTTCCCTAGAAGGCTCCTTAGGGGGAGGTGACCTGGTGACTTAGGGAAGCACCATGGCCATCAGCAGATAGGGGCCAAAGCTGTGTACTCCCTTACCCTATCAAGGCTATATATTAATAAAACGATATTTATCTATTGTTTACCGAGATTTTCAGAAACTATATTAATGAGTATTAAATAAGACTTATGATATGGGATTTAGAAGATAAAAACATGGTTTTTACGTGGTTGGGGCGTTAATGAGCCTTAGTCCATGAGTCGGTTGTATTAGAGCTTGGAAAGTCTTTTACAATGGAGTTTCTCCCTATGTTTTGACAGAGTAACTGTATACAAGTCGAAGAGAGATCCCTTCTCCAGTGCTCTGTCACTTGTATTTATAGGCTCACAGGAGCACTGGGCTTGGGCCGGGTATGACCCGGGCCCATCAAGGATATAAATATCCTAGGCTTCTCTGATGGAAGCCCAATACAAAGGATAAAAATACAAAAGACTAAGAACGACCGAAGCCCACTGGGGCAACCCAAAGCCTATATTTTGCCCGGCAAAATGGGGATTTTGGTCTGGGCATTCCGAGTTACGAGGCAGATTTAGGAGATAAGATCGGTCATTATACTGGCACTGCAGGTCTGAACCAGCGACGTGCAATCCCGAGGTGGCCTTTTCCGTAGGTGAAAAGTAGGGACAGCCCCCACGCGTTGTGGGGTGGCTTCAGAGTCACGGACGCCTTTTCCTGCCAACCTAGGGGACTTGACCCGGGTCCATTTACCTCTGTCCCCCTTCGTTTACCACAGGCCCGGAAAGTTTACCTGGCTCCGGGACCGTTTTGCGTACACCTCGACCGTAATCTCAACTGGCCATACGTCTCCCGGCGTGACTGTCTCGGATCATCTTCCTAGACGCCGTCCGGGTCTGGACCCACACTTGGGCCATCGTCCTCGGTTACTCCTTTGCTAAGCGGGCCTGGACTGGGCCCAAATCCAATTGCCCAGACCTTGGGCCTGGGCCATCGTCCTGAGCCCAAGACAGGAAATTGGGATAACATTTACCCCCCAAGCCTTCGCCTGGGTCCGCAAGGTTGAGGCTTGCCTTGATCCTGGATATTCCGCAGTTGCCTTCCCAGTTCCTGCTTGGACTCGTGGGTCCGTGGAAAAGGGCGGTGACGCTGGCCACACGCGGAGCCCGGACCATTTACCAGTGTCCGGGTTCGTTTACCTAAGTCCCGCTTCGTGGCGAGGGATACACGTGTCGCCAAGCGACTGCTGCAAAGATGGCACTTGACCTCGAAAGGTCACCTAACCACCTCAAGGGTCGCTAGGCCTAGGCTAGTGCGTTAGCACAGATTCCGAAGCGTCCCATCCGCACGAGGGTCTTTCATTAATGCTCCTGCACTGAAGTGGACCGTAGGATGGGGTGACCTTTGACATTTGCCTCTCCTGGGCCGTTGGATTGAAATGGCGAGGACCCAGCTCCCGAGTGCTCATAAATGCCCCTGCACGATTTTCGACCGTCTGATGGGGGAATTTCTATCCGTTGGATCAGAGACCAGGATTTGGGTCTCTATAAATAATCCTCAGACATTCATTTGACACTCTTACACTCTCGAGCCATTTCAAGAACTGAGGAGCTGTTCATGTCCGATATCGCCGACGACATCTTTCACCGCCTGCTCACTTTGCGCCGTCGTCTATTTCCAACAGTCCCAGTGTCTGCACCTCCGCCTGAGCACACGTCCTGGGCCTGCCCTATCGACGAGTTGCTGAATCGCCTTCACCGATTCAAGAATGAAGTTCTGCCGTCCTTACCGTCAGACAACCACCATCTTTCACGGCCAACTACTCACAGTAAGTCTTTCTGTCCTTCTTGGTAAATACATAAGCGTAGGCTGTCCTTTAGCTCATATGCTTAGGCTGCTAGAACTTGTTTACGCTTAGGAATATTGCTAGGAAGGCCGCCTGGTCCGGGTTGCTCCGGGTCCGGATGCTTCCTGGATAGACGGTGGAGCCTACTTAGCAGCCCATTTTTCGTTCCCTTTCTGGGTCTCGTGGTTCCCTGGTGAACCCGGACCTGATCCGGAGGGGACTCCAAGCAGTCCGTAGGAGACCCCCCCATACCTTAACCGAATTTCTTGGGTTTTGGTATTGACTGCTTGGTTTCTTTTCTTTGTTCCCAGATCATCAGTCATGGCAACGTGCGTCACCCTTCATTCAGAGGAGGAAGTCAACAGGGCCCCCGTCGTCCTCTCCGGGTCCCGGACCCCCAAAGGCAACAGATGGGAAATGGACATGCTACCAAATCTATTTCAGAACTACCGGATGATGTACGTCCTGGAGAAGCACTTGGGTATAGAGTCCACTCCCGGACTCTTCTACAACTGCTTGGCCAGGATAGAGGAGTGGGCGCATACCTCTATAGACGGGTTTGGGGCCTGGAGCGCTGGCCACATCAGTACGGGAGCCACGCTCCCGCTTCACGGCTACTTCGTGCGATTCTTAACATACGTGGGAATCGCACCCTTCCAGCTCCTACCTCAAGCCTACTGACTGCTTGCGGGATGGCGCATTTTCTGCATCGCGAAGGAGATCGCGGAGCCGACCCCCGCAGAAATCTTGTATTTCTACAAGATGGAACCGCAGGTTAATGCCAAGGACAAGACCTTGGACGACTTCTACAGGCTAAAGCCACGAGGTAGCTATCCCGCTCCCACCAGCTCCTGGAAGCATCCCTCGGACGTCCGTCATTACTGGTTCATGACGTCTGGGTTCCTTGTGGAGAAGAACCCCACGCTGCTGCTGGACTTCCAGTGAGTGGGTAAGTGCTTCCCTAATCCTTTTCCTTTTTTCTCCCTTATTTTTTTTTGTTTCTCATCGTGTCACTTTGGGTGGCAGGACCTTTTGCCCAGATGCCTCTTACAGAGTTCATCCTGGAACAGAGGAGGCTCTACTCCAGGCTGAGCGCAGAGGATCTGGACGTGGTAGGCTACGTCAACACGGATAACCTCCGACTGGTCGGGATGCTCGCGGCCCACCAAACTATCGTCGTCCCGAACCTTTGGGGAATCCAGTGCGAGAAGATTGTCGCCATCAGGGAGCAGCTGGCCCTGGATCATATCGTGGAGGTGGAGAAAGCGGCGCAAGCCGACGCGGCCAAGCGTAAAAGGGACTTGGCCCAGACAGAGGCGGCCGCTTCGGAGGAGCTGGAAGACCTCTTCGAGGATACCCTACCGAACACGGGGACCCCCGTGGCTAGCGTATCAGGACGAGGTAACTCACCTTTGCTCTTAACTTATGCTCCCCAAGTTGGAGACTTAGCTAGGGATAGGCTAGCACTTCGAGGCCCCGCGCTCGGGGCTGACGGGGAGATGAGACCTTCGTCTCCCGTCCCCGTAAACTCAAAAGTCCTCATGTTCTTGTCCGGGTTCCTTCAGTATGGGAATTTCTTGAACCTGGAAGACATGGGGGATCGAGTCTATTCCTTCGCGTTAGATGAGTTGAGTCACGCCCGGGGCTTAGAAGAGAGTTCGTCCCGGGTCACTCTTAGTTTTGATTTCGATTTTCCTGTTTAATCGTACTAACTCTTTTTTATTTACATTTGTTGCAGGAGACTCTGACATGTCTACCCCTGCGGGCGAAATGAGGCAACTCCTCAAGGACCGGGCGGCCGAGAAGGCTGCCAAGAAGAAAACAGAGGCGCCAGGTCTGGACCCACCCCTCAACAAGGAGGCGCCAGGGGCGGAACCTCGAACCGACGAGGGTGCACTTGCCATGGTCCCTATCCAAGCTGTGGACCTGGCTGCCGTCCCCGGCTCTGCCCAACCCCCGGTGATCGATCTCGAGACGGGACCCGCGGTAAGCCGAAGTTCCGGGAAGAGGGTCTTGGATGCGGGCGCTGAGGAGGCCAACATTGGGAAAAAGAGGCCCCGAACGAGGCGAGCTGGCTCGGCCGATGAGTCGCACAGCAAAAGCCGGCTCACCGCGAAGGAGATTCCTGCACTACCGGCCCTCCCTATACGTCCGGCACTACTTGAGGAGGGGGAAGCCGTCGTGCGGGATGAGTAGTCCCGGCTGATTACCCGGACCTGGGAAAGTGGCTGGGGCTGGAGAGATGAGACGTACAAGGCCCTGACGATTCGTCATCAGGTCGAGTTCGCTGAGCGTCCAGCGGCGTTTAGCGTCCCCCAGCCGATCGTGGATCGGCCAGCTGCCGAGATGGGCTTTCGCCCTAAGCTGGGGCAGGACATGACCCCCTTGGCGGCGGACCTGTTAGACCAGGTGGGGAACACCATGTCTAACCTCCAGCTTAAGCGATATGCCACGATAGCCAACCCGGACGTGCTGTTCATCTCCCAAGCTCTCCGCCATCAGGCCACCGCAGTGAGTTTACTTCGTGTCTTTTTCTTCTCTCTTCTTATTTGTTTATAAGGATTCCTCTTAACTTTGCTTTGTTTCAGGTTGATTTGCTGTCCCATCGGAGTGCTGACCTAGTGGCCGAGGTGGCCATGAAGATGGAGACACTCCAACTGGAGCTGGAGGCGGCCGTGAACTAGAGGGAGGCCGCCAAGGAGGCCCTGGCTAGGGAGACGGCCCAGGCTCGGGAGATTGAGCAAAGCGGCTGCTCAGGCAGACGCGGACCGCGCAGAGTTCGACCGTGTCAAGGCTAGGCTGGAAGAGGCCTTGTCCCGGAAAGAAAACGAAGCCAATGAAAGGGCAGCCCTTCTAGAGGCAGCGGCGGCGGCTCAGTCTGTTCGGGACAGGGAGGAGATCCAGAACTTGAAGACTCGGGTCCGTGAGCTGGACAGCTCTCTTCGTGAGGAGAAGACGGCGCATGAGGAGGCCCGCCGCGAAAGGGAGAAGGCGGACGGCTTGCTGTAAGTCACTTTTGAGGAGGCCATCTACATGGCTTGGCGCAAGGACAAAAGCATGAACCTCCTGATCATTCCCGACCTGGAATCGAAGAAGGCTGAATTCGAGGCCAAAGAGAAGGAAGACGTGGAGCTTCTGGAGGATGAAGCCTAGGCCCAGATCTCCGCATTACCTCTGTTTTAATTTTGTAATAACTTTTTCGGACGCGTACGCATCCAAGACAATTTGTATTGCTTTCTCCGGTTTATCTTATTTTTGTTATTCCTTCTAGAAATTTCCTTTTATCATCGTGCATGACTGACTCCGAGGGTTTGGTCCCAGTTCCAACGGCCTGGACTAGATCAATTCTGACCTTAGCTTGTCAAGTTCTCAGTCCTACCCACCTAATTCTCAATCCCGGTTTCAACGGCCTGGGCCAACGAGGTTTAAATAGTCTACTGTGGAACCTAGTTCCCTCACTCTACCAGTCGTGGGCCACGGCTTTGCCCTGGGGCATACCGGATGTTCTTTTCTCTTGGACATCGTTCGTCTGGGGTGGGACTAGCCCTAGGCTTGGTCCTTTTAATTTACACCCCCGGACATTGTTCGTCCGGGGTGGGACCAGCTTGAGGCCTGGTCCTCTTTTAATTTATACCCTCGGACATTGTTCGTCCGGGGCGAGACCTTCCTGAGGCCTGGTCCTCTTTTAATTTATACCCCTGGACATCGTTCATCCGGGGCAGGACCGGCCTGAGGCCTGGTCCTCTTTTAATTTATACCCCCGAACATCGTTCGTCCGGGGTGGGACCAGCCTGAGGCCTCGTCCTCTTTTAATTTATACCCCCGGACATCGTTCGTCTGGGGTGGGACCAGCCTGAGGCCTGGTCCTCTTTTAATTTATACCCCCGGACATCGTTCGTCCGGGGTGGGACCAGCCTGAGGCCTGGTCCTCTTTTAATTTATACCCCCGGACATCGTTCGTCCAGGGTGGGACCAGCCTGAGGCTTGGTCCTCTTTTAATTTATACCCCTGGACATCGTTCATCCGGGGCGGGACCAGCCTGAGGCCTGGTCCTCTTTTAATTTATACCCCCGGACATCGTTCGTCCAGGGTGGGACCAGCCTGAGGCCTCGTCCTCTTTTAAGTTATACCCCCGGACATCATTCGTCTGGGGTGGGACCAGCCTGAGGCCTGGTCCTCTTTTAATTTATACCCTGAGACATTGTTCGTCTGGGGTGGGACCAGCCTGAGGCCTGGTCCTCTTTTAATTTATACCCCCGAACATCGTTCGTCCGGGGTGGGACCAGCCTGAGGCCTGGTCCTCTTTTAATTTATACCCCCAGACATCGTTCGTCCGAGGTGGGACCAGCCTGAGGCCTGGTCCCACGGGGTTTGTATCCCCCGGACATCATTGCTCCGGGTCGGGACAAGCTTGAGCTTGCGCCCCGCCGAGTATTTGCTCATACCCAGGATACACCCCACAAGTGAGCGGGGACTAGTCTGGGGTCACTTGAGTAAGATTTTCATTGTTTGATAACGTTTTTTTTATGGCATTTTGTACACGCCATTTTTATTATTCAAGGGGGGTCACTCTGAGGCGTACATTATTTACAACGAAAATACAAAATTGGAACACGTTCTCCTGACTATTGATAGTATTTACGGAGATGTTCCGCGTTCCAGGCTCTCGGGACTTTCGAGCCATCGAGCCGCTTTAAGCGGTACGTTCCGGGGCACACTTCATGTTGGACCTCGTATGGTCCTTCCTAATTCGAGCCTAGAACCCCTACTCCTGGATCTTGAGTAGCAGGGAAGACTCTTCACAGGATTAAGTCGCCAGTTCCAAACTTTCAGCTTTTTACTTTTGAGTTGAAATGACGTGCGATCTTGCCTTGGTACATCTTCAGCTGTACTTGCGACTCCTCCCGGATCTCTTCGATGAGATCTAGTGATTCCTGGAGTAAGGCATGGTTCTGGGCGGGATCATATGTGTCTCTTCGGTGAGACAGGATGGTCGTTTTGATGGGGATGGCGGCTTCGCATCCATAGACCATGGAGTAAGGAGTGTGCCCGGTTGACGTCCTCTTGGTCGTCCGGTAAGCCCACAACACATGGGGCAGCTCTTCGGGCCATTTGCTCTTGCAGGATTGGAGTTTCTTCCTCAACGTTCCTTTCAAGATTTTGTTGACGGCTTCCGCCTGCCCGTTTGCTTGGGGCCTGGCGACCGCGGAGAAGCTCTTGACAATGTCATGTCTCTCGCAAAAATATGTGAAGTGGGCGCTATCGAATTGCTTCCCATTATCAGATAAAATTTTGTAGGGGAGGCCGTACCGACACACTATATTATTGACGACAAAATCCAGGGCCTTCTTCGAAGTGATCGTGTTCATGGGTTCCGCCTCAACCCACTTAGTATAGTAGTCCATAGCCACGATGGCGTATTTCACTCCTCCTTTCCTGGTCAGGAGCGATCCTACCAGATCGATCCCCCACACCGTGAAAGGCCAGGGGCTAGTCATCAAGGTTATCTCTGTCGGGGGGACCCGCGGGACCTTTGCGTATCTCTGGCACTGTTCGCACTTGCGGACGTAGCCAATGCAATCTTTCTTCATTGTCGACCAGAAATATCCTTGGCGTAGGATCTTTTTGGATAGACTGGGCCCGGCTGTATGATCTCCGCAAAAGCCTTCGTGCACCTCGTGCATGATGGCATTTAGTTCTGTTCTGGACACACACCTAAGGTAAGGCATGGAAAACCCCCAGCGATAGAGTTTTCCGTCCATCATGACATATCGGTGGACCTGGTACTGAAGCTTCCTGGCCGCGGCCCTGTCGGCCGGCACCTCACCGGTTGTCAGATAGCGGATAAGAGGTCCCATCCAGGAAGTGGAGTGGTCAATGGAGTTGATCGCGGGGGCTCGGATGCTTGGGATGGGGAGATGGTTGACAGGGACTAGCCCAGCCAGTTCTGCTTCGGCGTCGGTGGCCAGCTTTGCCAGTGTGTCCGCGAACACGTTTTGCTCTCTAGGGATCTGGCGGATGGAGTGCTTTCTGAACGCCTGCAGCATCTCTCTCGTCTGAGTCACATAAGCCGCCATTCTCTCTCCTTTGGTTTGATATTCCCCCGAGATTTTCCTGACGACTAGTTGGGAATCGCTGTAGATCTCAAGGTTCGTGGCCCCTACTTCCCGGACTAGGCGTAGCCTGGCCAGCACAGCTTCATGCTCAGCTTCGTGTTCGATGCCTTGAACTGGAAGCGTAGGGCGTTTTGCAACTGGTGTCCCTGTGGTGATACCAAGATGATCCCAGCCTTGGCCCCGTTCTCGTTCGAGGCCTCGTCCACGAAGACCTTCCATACGGGCGTCGCGGGGGCCTCGGGATCATCTTCCTGGGATATCCCGGAACACTCCACGATGAAGTCAGCTAGGGCTTACCTCTTGATGGAGACCCTAGGAATGTAGGCTATATCGAACTGACTCAGTTCCATGGCCTACTTTAGGAGTCTTCCCGACGACTCGGGCTTCTGTAACACTTGCCGCAGGGGGTGGTTGGTCAGGACTTTTATGGCGTGGGCCTGGAAGTAGGGCCGGAGTTTTTGGGATGCCATCAGCAGGCAAAAGGTCAGCTTTTCGATTTTTGGATATCGAGACTCGGCACCCAACAATCGCTTACTCACATAGTATACCGGGAGCTGGGTCCTATCCTCCTCCCGGACCAATGCGGCGCTGATCGCGTGTTCGGTCAATGCCAGATAAAGGTACAGGGGCTCTCCGTCCACCAGCTTTGCTAGGATCGGCGCTTGGGCCAGGTGCTCTTTTAGTTTTCGAAAGGCTTCTTTGCATTCGATTGACCATTCGAACCGCTGGCTTCCCCGAAGGATGTTAAAGAACGGGATGCACTTGTCCGTGGCTTTGGAGACGAAACGGCTTAAAGTGGCTATTCGCCCGGTCAGGCTTTGCACGTCCTTATCCTTCCGGGGAGAGGGCATATCAATCAGTGCCTTGATCTTATCCGGATTGGCTTCTATTTCCCGGAAGCTCACTATGAAGCCCAGGAACTTCCCGGAAGCCACGCCGAAAGTACATTTCTTGGGATTCAGCTTCATCTCGTACTTCCGAATGACTGCGAAAGCTTCAGCCAGGTCATTCGAATGCTTCCCGGATGTCTTGGACTTGACCAGCATATTGTCGATATAGACTTCCATGTTTCGCCCCAGCTGGGCCCGGAACATTCGATTGACGAGCCTTTGATAGGTTGCCCCGGCGTTTTGTAGTCCGAAGGGCATGACGATGTTGCAGTATATCCCCTTGTCAGTTTGGAAACTGGTGTGTTCCTAATCTGCCACATGCATGGATATCTGATTGTAACCGGAATACGCATCCATGAAGCTTAAGATCTCGTACCCGGACATTGCATCCACCATTTGGTCAATCCTGGGGAGCGGGAAACAATCCTTCGGACAAGCTTTGTTGAGATATGTGAAATCGATGCACATTCTCCATGTTCTGTTCGATTTTGGCACCAGAACGGGGTTGGCCAGCCACACGGGGTATACAGCCTCGCGTATGAAGTTGATTGATGACAGCTTCTCTACTTCCAGCTTGAGGGCCTCGGCCCTCTCCGTTCCCAAAGGCTTGCATTTTTGGCGGACTGGGGTCGCGTTCGGGTTGATACTCAATGCGTGCCAGATGATGTTGTGATTGATCCCTATCATATCCGAGTGAGACCAAGCCAGAATATCTTGGTTCTCCTTAACTTGGGCGATTATGGCGGCCCGGACATCTACCGGCAGATTTTTCCCGACTTGGATGACCCTGGCCGGATCGGTGTCGCTAATGCACACCTCCTCAATCTCGTCCATGGGCTCCAGGATGCGATCGTCCCCTATCCTCGGGTCCAGGTCATCTTCTTCCTGGATCACTCTCTCAGCAGGTGGGGGAGGAATCGGGTCAATGAAGTCCTCAACGGGTTCATCCCGGACCATGTATATTGGCCGGGCAGACACGTGGTAGCACTTCCGGGCACTCTTCTGATCTCCCCGGATAGTTCCCACTCCTCCGTTGTCGCAAGGGAACTTCATGCAAAGATGACGGATAGAGGTGATGGCCCCGAACTCGACTAATGCGGGCCGGCCGAAAATGACGTTGTAAGCGGTGGGGCAGTCCACCACTACGAAGGTGCAGAACTTGAACGAGTGCTGCAACTCGCTTCCCAATGTTACGGGCAACTAGATCTTCCCCATGGGGAGTAGTGCGTCTCCGTTGAAGCCGTAAATCTGGGTCGCGCACGATGCCAGATTCGCATCAGTCAAGCCAATGGCGGTGAAGGCGGGCTTGAACAAGAGGTTGACGGAGCTCCCGTCATCTACCAACACGCAGGATACCAACTTGTTGGTGATCTGCGCATCTATGACCAGCGGGTCATGGTGCGGGAAATGGACGTTGCGGGCGTCGTCCTCCGTGAAGGTGATGGGGAGGTTCATCAATTTCGGGCGCTGAGCCGGGGCTTGGACAAGGGCGCACACCTCCTGATCATGGTCGAGCTCGCTTAGATAGCGCTTTTGATCGTTCCTGGACGGCCCTCCCAGGTGAGGTCCGCCCAAGATGGTGGCTACATGTCCGTCCACACGAGAGGGTGCCGTCCCGGATGGATAAGGCATTCCAGGGCTGGGTGCTTGCGCAACGGGGGCCCCCTAAGGGGTCTGTGCTGTCGGACCCTGTGCATACCCTCCCTGAGGCGGGTATGCCCTGGGCGCTCCCTGGACCATGGGTTGTCTGGGACTTGCTGACAGGCCCAGGACTCCCACGGGCATCCTGACCCACTAGTGGAGATGCCCCAGCTTGATGAGATTCTTGATCTCGTCCTTGAGCTGCCGGCACTCTTCGGTCATGTGGCCCACGTCCTTATGGTAGGCGCACCGTTTGTTGGTATCCCTCGGATTTCTCCCCCCTCTGAACATGGGGCTAGGCTTTCGGTAGTGAACTGCCCTTTCTGTGGCCAGGAAGATGTTCTCCCTGGTGTCCACCAGATTGGTGTATTTTGAATATTGGGGCTTGTAGCCCCTTTTTCCTTTCTTAGCTAGCTCAGACCGGTTTTGACCTTTGCCAGATCTCTTCCCCCAGGATGGGTTTACGCTTGCCTCTGTTACTCCCGCCTGCGACTGCTGGGCCCCGACAGGGGCAACGCTGTGACCCGCCGGCGCGGCTCCATATCTGGAAAAGTGGGCGGACTGGACTGGGGCATACCCTGAAGAGGCAGGACCGTACACCGTAGGGGTGTAGGTAACCCCAGGCGTAACGCCCGATCCCGGGGCGATTGGGGGCGTGACGTGAGATTGCGCCGGGAACTGCACCCCATACCCCGGGAATGCCTAGGCATCGGGCTGTGGCACCGGAGGCCATCCGAAAGCCTGGATCTGAGCCTCTTCCTAGTTGATAAATCCTTGAGCCCTCCTTATGAACTCTTCCAGGGTAGCCGCCTTGCTACGTTGCATGTCATCCCAGAGAGGGGACCCGGTCCGGATTCCGGACTGCAATGCCACCAGGTGCTGTCCATCGTCCACCTTTGTCTTAGAGGCTTCTTCAGTGAAGCGTTGGATGTAGGCCCTCAGTGTCTCCGCGGGGAGCTGTTTAATATTTGCGAGGGCGCTGATTTGCATGTCCATCCTCATGGTGGCCACGAACTGCTTGCGAAACACCGACTGCAGCCCTGACCAGGATTGGATGGATCCCAGCTTAAGTCTTTTCCACCACTCCTCTGCGGGACCACCTAGAGTGATCGAGAAACAAAGGCACTTGCTGTCATCACTGACGTGGGCCACGGTCATAAGCCGATTGTACTGGGATAGATGATCCCTGGGGTCGGTGTTTTCGGTATAGGCGGTGAGGCTTGGCATCTTGAACGCCTTGGGGCGCACAACGTCCAGGATGTGCCTCGCACAGGGCTCTTTGTCCTCCTCATCGGAGTCGGTATCTGCTCCTTCCTGCTTGCGGACCAAACGATCCGTGACCTTTTTCAAAGCAGCCAGCTGCTCCATGAGCTGCCTGGCAGCGCCATCCTCCAGGGAGATTCTTTCGTTCCTCCTGTCGTTGATGTTGTTCCTAAGGTCGCCACCTCGGGGGAGGATTTTTTCCTTACGGGCCCACTCTTTCTGAGCGTTCAATCCGTCGCGTAGGTCTATCTGGGACGTGTCGTCCCTTGAACTAAAGGCATGATGCTCCTCGCTGCGTGGGTGTTCCCGATGGTTTTTGTTTACCGAGGCGCTTGGATGCAAAGACCTTTCCCGTCCGTCTCGCCCTGGGGCGTGCCGGGGCCGCGCATCCTGCGGTCGCGTCCCCTGCGGATCTGTCGGGTGGCCTCATCCTAGGACAGGGCATACCTTCTCTTTCCTAGGGAGCGGCTGGGAACGGGTCCCAGCTTTCACGACGGGGGTGTTTTTCTCTCGGGTCTTTCCACCCACCTTCTTTTTCTCCTTGCCCGGGTTTCCTGGGGCTGGCTCAGGAAATTGCTCCGGGGGAGGGGCCGGCCTCACGTCTTTGGGGACCCCGGCTCTGGCTTGCGGAGAGGGCTATTGCGCTCCCGGAAGCGGGCCAGCTGGGGGATTGGTCGCCGGACCCTGCGCGGCTATGAATGCCTGCAAGGCCTGGAGGGATTCTTGCATCCGCCGATGCGCCTCTGCCTGCTCAGCAATCCTGGCCTCCTGGTCTAGGACTTGCTGCCTCAGTCTAGTCACCTCCAGGTCTTGCAAGTTGGGATTTCCTCCTGGGATCTCGGGATCCATAGCTTCATCATGGTACTCCCCTTCGTTTTCCTCCTCTTCATAATATTCCTCCTCGTTCTCCTCTTCGTACTCTGTTCCACCCTCATAGTCTTGTGACTCGTCAAGGTGAGACGTCTGAGGAGGAGCGTTCTCAGGCGGATTTTGAGGAAGAGGCTGGGAAGGCAACGGATCTCCATTGCGCCTCTCTGGGTTACTAGGGTCGAAAGTGGTGTGTCTTGTATTCACCATTGTAGTAGAGGTTTGGTGTTAGCACTAGCTTTCTCAGGCTCTCAATGAAAGCACCAAAATGTTTACCGAGATTTTCGGAAACTATATTAATGAGTATTAAATAAGACTTATGATATGGGATGTAGAAGATAAAAATAGGGTTTTTACGTGGTTGGGGCGTTAATGAGCCTTAGTCCACGAGTCAGTTGTATTAGAGCTTGGAAAGTCTTTTACAATGGAGTTTCTCCCTATGTTTTGATAGAGTAACTGTATACAAGTCGAAGAGAGATCCCTTCTCCAGAGCTCTGTCACCTGTATTTATAGGCTCACAGGAGCACTGGGCTTGGGCCGGGTATGACCCGGGCCCATCAAGGATATAAATATCCTAGGCTTCTCTGATGGAAGCCCAATACAAAGGATAAAAATACAAAAGACTAAGAACGACCGAAGCCCACTGGGGCAACCCAAAGCCTATATTTCGCCCGACAAAATGGGGCTTTTGGTCTGGGCATTCTGAGTTACGAGGCAGATTCAGGAGACAAGATCGGTCAGTGTACTGGCACCGCAGGTCTGAACCAGCGACGTGCAATCCTGAGGTGGCCTTTTCCGTAGGTGAAAAGTAGGGACAGCCCCCACGCGTTGTGGGGCGGCTTCAGAGTCACGGACGCCTTTTCCTGCCAACCTGGGGGACTTGACCCGGGTCCATTTACCTCTGTCCCCCTTCGTTTACCACAGGCCCGGACAATTTACCTGGCTCCGGGACCGTTTTGCGTACACCTCGACCGTAATCTCAACTGGCCATACGTCTTCCAGCGTGACTGTCTCGGATCATCTTCCTAGACGCCGTCCGGGTCTGGACCCACACTTGGGCCATCGTCCTTGGTTACTCCCCTGCTAAGTGGGCCTGGGGTGGGCCCAAATCCAATTTCCCAGACCATGAGCCTGGGCCATCGTCCCGGGCCCAAGACAGGAAATGGGGATAACATCTATACTTGCTTATGTGTGATTCCTTGTTGCCTATGTGTTACTTGTTTGTTATCTTCGTTGGGCCACTGCGTGCCAGTTGCCTTGTTGTGTGCTTTGTGTTGTGTGGACGTCCCTAGGAATGACTTGCTTTGTGCTTGCTCATACTTCGTTATTGCCCGTTGCATGTCTGAGATGTGTACGTGGCTAACCACTGAGTTTGTTTGCCTATAGGTGTGTGTTGTAGGCTAACTTGCTAGCTTGAAGAGTCTGCAAGTGCTGCACGTTCCATCTAGTTGGAGTACCCAAATAGCCGGCCCATGACACATAGCGGGGGGTGGTTGGAATGAGCTGGGTTTATGGTTTGTGGTCTATGAGTCAATGGGTATATGGCTTTGAAGTTTGATTTTGTTCACATCTGATATTGAAATTTGGTTTTTTCTTATTTGCTGTGATTTTATTCTCGGTTTATTTGGGTTGTGATTTTATTTTGTATTTTGGATGATTGAGACTAATTTTGGATTTTGATTTTAATTTGAATTGGAATTTAGTTTATTGAATGATAAGTCTCTGAGATTGATATTGAGACTTGAAATTATATTTGTGATTTGTAATGAAGGGATTTGAATTTTGATTTTGTGTTAGTGGATGAGATTTAAGTTAGGGTGTGTTGTTAAAGAAGATGAATAGTAATTTGGTATTTTGATTTTTTTTTAATGATAATTGACGTAATATATATTTTGAAATAAAAATTTGTTTATTTTTATTTAAATTTTATATCATAATTTTAATTATTAAAATAATATCAAAAATTAAAAAGAGATGACGAATGGGGAGGTGTCACGTGGACTAATAAGAAGAAGACATGTAGACAAACGATTAGTCACCATGTCACACAATGATTATGTACCACGTGGCCTAACCCTAGCCTACCACATGGACCAATGGTGAGATGCCATGTGCCTCCATCGATTTATGCCATAATATCAGCCACGTCAACTAATGACTCATCATTTCTTATACAATTTAGTGGGGTCCACATGCTCTTTTACCTACCAATATCAATAAGTGTAGCTAAAGACTCTTTGCCTACAACATTTTACCTACAAGTTCGATATTAGTGGGTAAAAGACTTTACCTAGTAATAACTTGTTGGGAATTGTGTCATTTAAAGCATATGTGTTGAACAATGCTTTATGAAATAAATAATTTTTTTTGCATATATTGATTGTTTATTATTATTAGAATAATATTATATGAATATCATAAAATTCACAAATTCGTTATTGTGACTACAATCTTGTATTGGTACGAGAGGATTAAGATTGTAGGGAACGAATTTAAATAGTTCACAGTAAAATCAAGTTATATGGAATTGTTGGATTAAATACTGTAAGTACGGCTCATTAGTATTATGAATACATATAATCTAGATCTGAATTACTGATGTAGTATGACATCTTAGTGGAGATACTTAGTATAAAATGGTTATACATGAATGAGACCCGATATGTTATTAATACTTAACTAAATATCATTTGTTTTATAAGTATTAATTAAACATATCAATAACATGATCATATATAAATTAATCTTAATCCTGAAGTTATTATGAACTCATGTTTATGTCATTTGGGTTATTTGATTCACTCGTTATGGTTTGTCAAAATGGTCAGACTAAAAGCTTTTGTTTTGAGAACTCATTGGTGTAAATGGCTAATGACATAATATACAAATATGGAATCTATACCTTTCTGAAAGGATTTGAATAATGGTTCTCTTAAGGGTTAGCTTTTGGAATCTATACTTTGGGGGATCGTGGAGTAAGTATCTCCCTTTGATCGAATTCTCTTACAACAACAGTTATCAGGCGACCATTGGAGTGGCTCCGTATGAAATGCTTTATGGAAGGAAGTGTAGATCACATATCCATTGGGATGAGACAGGTGAGAGGAGATATCTGGGTCGAGAAATGGTTCAGAGGACCAATGAGGCGATTGAGAAGATTATAGCGCGAATGCTCGCCTCCCAGAGTCGATAGAAAAGTTACTCAGACCTAAAACGCAGGAGCGTGGAATTTCAGGTTGGTGATCATGTGTTTCTTAGGGTTTCACCTTTGAGGGGAGTGAAACAGTTTGGTGTTTGGGGCAAGCTAAGCCCTAGGTTTGTTGGCCCCTTCGAGATTCTGGAACGGGTTGGAGAGGTAGCTTACAGACTAGCGATGCCTCCAGCTTTATCAGGGGTTCATGATGTTTTTCATGTGTCCATGCTCTGGAAGTATGTGTTAGATTCGACACACGTACTGCGTTATGAGAGTTTGGAGCTGGACCAGGATTTGTCCTATGAGGAGAAGCCAGTTCAGATTCTTGACCGGAAAGATAAAGTTTTGCGGAGCAAGATCATCGCCTTGGTGAAAGTGCTGTGGAGAAACAACAAGGTTGAGGAGGCGACATGGGAACTTGAATTAGATATGCGGGAGCGGTATCCCGAGTTGTTCAGGTAATTTTGAGGACGAAATCTCTGTAAGGAGGGGATAGTTGTAGCGACCCAATTTGCTAATAAGGCTTGTAGCCTTGATTAGTGTGCCTGGAGAGCAATAATTGTTATAATGTATTAATTTATGTGGATTTAATGGATATGTGATTAGAGTGCATGTTTAGGTGATTAAATATGCATGTGGGCCCCATTTGGTTGTCATGGGCATATTTGCAATTTTAGCCTGTTGAGGGCATAAATGTGATATAATGGTGATATATTTGTGATGCACGTTCCGAGACGGTCCTAGGGAGCTGTTTAGCTAGAAAGTCACAACGGGGTCAAATACCCGGCTCGGGAGGAGCCTAGGGGTATTTTAGGAATATTATTAAGTGATCGGGAATTATTGAGTAATAGTTAGCAATAGCGATAGTTTAGACATGCCGGGATTAAAACGATGATTTTTAGGCACACTCGAGGATTTAGCGGGATGCGTTAAAAAACTAAATCGCCCTTGGTGGTATATGAGGACTTGGGGTAACTTAAGGGGTAATTGGGTCTTTTGGCAGCTGGTTGTATTGGGATAGGGCTGAGGGAATTTTAGAACGGTTTAGAAAAGCAAAGGAAATAAAAAGAAAACAGAACTTCTCAGCTCTCTCTCCTTCTCCCATGCGATTTTCTCCTCCCTCTCCTTGGTGATTGAAGACTTGCTGAGTTTTGAGGATTTTGCGCTAGTGAATTGGAGGAATTTGGCTGCTGTGGTTAGGAAAGTTAGCTCAAGGGTGTGCTAAGGTCAGAGGTAAGGTGTTCATCTCTGTTTTGTTTGAGTTTCTAAGCTTGATTTTGAGAGATTGATGATGGAAGCTGAAAGTTGGTTTGTGGCTGGTTTGTGTGGGAATTCAGTTTGGGAACAAGAGGAATTAGCTTGGAGTTGGATTTGGAGGAGGCTCAGGGATGCATTTCTACTTGAGGTAAGGGTTTCATGCATCTTTGTTTGGTTGGTTGCTGGTGTGGTTTAAGAATTCGAAGGGATGGTTTAAGTTTTACAAGTTCTGGTTTAAGTTTTATAAAGTTTTAAACCAATTTGTGAATCATAGGTTTGATGGTGTGTCTAGGCTTGTTGTTGATGTTTATGAGTTGTTAGATGGTTTATATGGGGTTTTGGATTGAATTTGGGACTTAGGTATGCCTTGGTATTGATTTGGGAGTGTTTTGGCTCGGGAAAATGTTGGGGAAAAACCCAGAAATCTGGGTTTGCGAAGGGGCGCCGCGGCCCTGTTCTTCTGTGCTGCAGCGCTAGGTTGCATTAGTGGATGGGGGCCCTTCTGGGCACCGCGGCGCTAGGCCATTTATGGGCAGGGGAAAATTGCAGTTTTTAGGCTTTTGCTCAGGGGGCTCGAGGGACGCTTCCGCCACCTTGCGTGGGGATCCGGGAGGTCCCGAGAGCTCGGGTTTGGTTCCGGGAGATGCTTTTGAATTGGATAGTAATGGGAGTGCTATTTATGTGTTGTGACTAGGTTCTCGGTGAGGCTCAGATTAGAGGATCGTGCTCAAGGGTTCAGTGTTAAAGAAGCTCGGGACACAGGTAAGAAAACTGTTGTACCCATAGAGTAGGGCAAGGCCCCATAGTTGTGTTGCAGGGCACGACCCTATATGATTATATGTTGGGTGTAGCCCATTGATTGTGTTATTATTTGTTTAAGTTATGTTTTAGTTATGCTGTGATTGCATATATGTAAGTGATCGGCAAGGGCCGGGAACGGCGAAGGCCGAGAATGGCAAGGGGCCGGGAGCAGCGTTTAGCATGCAGAGTGCGAGTTGCTAGGGTAAGACCCTAAAGGATACTTGGGATATCCTTATGGTGAAGACCGCAACCCAGGGCCTGGTAAAGCACCTGGGACGGCTTGGCCGTATGTGTTTAGCTTGTTGTTGATTTTGTAATATGCTGAGTGGTTTATATGCATATGTTGTAAATCTATGTGGAGTTTTCTTGCTGGGCTTCGGCTCACGGGTGCTCTGTGGTGCAGGTAAGGGTAAAGAGAAAGTCAACCGACCATGAGTATAGAGAGCGTGAGGCGGCGCATACATGTCTGGTCTGCCTGGCTGCCACGGCCAGGGGTATTTTTGGAAGTTGTTTATAAAGAACCCTATTTTTTCGTATTGTCGACTTTAAGTATATTTTGAGTTGTAAATATTTATAAACAATATTTTGGGATCCCAAATGTTAAACGTTTTATGATTTTCAATAAATGGAATTATTTTCAAAGTTTAAGACCCTGTTTGTGGTTTGATTACACGTTTTCCTTAAAACCTCGATTAGCAAGTTAAGAGCACGTTTAAAACTCACTTAGTAACATCTCTAAGGAAGTAGGGCGTTACACTCGGGGTAAGTCTGGGCGTAATTTGATGCTTAAAACATTACCGGGAATGAATAGGTAATGTGATATGATTTAATTACTATTTGAGAATATTGGGAATAATGGGAATTGGAAGACGTTAATTATAATTAACGGGATAGACGAGAAATGACTGTTTTGCCCTTGGGTGGCTGTAAATGAATTAATTGACCCTAGGGGCATTTTGGCCTTTTGACCATGGGATATGTTTAAACTTAGAGGGCTGTAGAAGGTTAAGGCTGAAGCAAAACAGAGTTCTCTCTCTCTCTCTATCTCTCGATCATATCTCAGTCTCTCTCGGTTGAGATTTTTGAAGGAAGCATAAGAATTCAAGCTTGAGGATTAAGGCTTGTGAGCTTAGGGTTGTGTTCAGCCATTGGAATGGGTTCACTTATGTGTTTAAGGTAAGGTTTTCAGCTGAAGTTTAAGGTTTTTGCTCTGTTTTAAGATTAGTTTAAGGCTTGAGAGTTTTGATCTTAGAAGTGGTTATTTGGTGAGGTTTTAAGTGTTTCAAAGCTTAGGTTTTGGTTGGTTGAATGTTGGTAATGTTGTATGAATGTTTGGCTATGATTGTGGGATTAATTTTTTGAGGTTTTGGCTGGTTTTGAATTGAGAGGAAGGCAGGGGAATTGGGTTCGTAGGGTCAAGTCGCGACCGAGTTCATGCAAGTCGCGACTTGAACCCATTCCAAAGCCTCCCCTGGGTTCTGTCTAGTAGGCACGCCGTGACCCACTAGGTCAAGTCGCAGCCCGCCCCTGGTTTTCCAGACAGAAGGGCTTCTGTCTTGGGGACGTGCCATGACCCTAGGGGCAGGTCGCGACCCACTCCTACCTTATGTGCCAAGATGGGATTTTAAGGGTTTTAAGCGCGAGTTTTCATTTCCTAAGGCTCGGGATCGAATCTACTAACTATTTTAATAGGATTCGAGGTCCCGAGAGCGGGGTTTAGACCATGAACCTTTTATTATTTATTTTTATTGATGGGATTTCATATTTGGTTATGACTAGGTGACCGATAAGGGACTTAAGGAAAAATTGTTCTCAAGGGTCGTTCTTTTATTATTTCACGCTGGAACCAGAGGTAAGAAAACTGCACTCAGTATGTGATATGCATGGTTATTGATGAGGCATGTTGAGTGCTCTTTACATGGACATTCATTACATTGTAAATGCTTAGCAACTTTGCTTATTTGTGAATGGTACTGACTTATTAGTTTGAAATGACATTGGTGTTAGTACTGGTCGTGAAGCCTTGACTTATTAGTCATGATCGGCAATAATACTGAGCACTGGTCGTATGGTATTGGCTTAAGAGTCAAGAACGACATTGATGTGTTTAACATAGGTCGAAATGATTAGATCTAATCAACATGAGCATGAAATGCTTGACCAAGGCCAAAAGGCTCAGGAGACTGAAACGTCACATGGCTTAGGGAGTAGATCCCCAGCGATAAACTTATTAGTCATCTATTCAGAGTGTGACTTATTAGTCACCTATCTGATTAGGGTGCAGAGCCCCAGAGTGTGACTCATTAGTCACCTAGCTGATTAGGGTGAGGAGCCCGAGAGTGTGACTCATTCGTCACCTATCTGATTAGGGCTGTAAGTCCCAGAGTGATTACCAAAATCATTTATTGATATTGTATACATGCAGTAATAAGTTTTCTTGCTGAGCCTTGGCTCACGGGTGCTATGTGGTGTGGGTAAAGGAAAAGAAAATCTCACCTAGCCTTGAGTGGAAAGCTTAGGTGGCGATGTGTACATATGCGGCCGCTTGACCACCGCGGCCAAGGTGTTTCTCAGAGGAATTAGGGGTTAACCTTATTTTTGACGCTTAGGTCGGCAGGTTGTAATTTTTATACTGTAATGACCATTTTGGATTGTAAATAATTTTGTAAACACTTTTATGGGCCCATGTACAGTTTAATGTTTTAAATAAAATATATCCATTCCTTTTGACAAAGATTTTTCACCCTGACCTATTAATGACACCTAGATGCACGTTTATAACCAAATGCCTTGTTTAGCGAGTTAAGCACTATTCAAAGTCCACAGTAACGGCCCTGGAGTAACCAGGGCGTTAAAATTGGTATCAGAGCATGCCAATGTTTAGGGTTCCTGTAGACTGGCTAAGCATGTACACTCGTCACTGAAGACAAGCTCGACTCATGGTTTGGTAACTATTTATGTGGTTATGTGTTTAACTGCTTAAATAGATAATAAATGCTTTATCTGCCTACATGAGATACATTAATAAGGCTAGGCCTTGCCTGCTGCATGATAAGCAAGAAACTGTTATTGCTAGAACATGCTTATTTGCATTGATAATTGTCAATCGTTAATTGCTAAATGCTAAATGTTAAATGTTAAATGTTATGATCATGAATCAATATGTTTATCTGTATGATTGTGGAATATGGATGAATATCTGCTTGATCTTGGACTGAGAGGTGGCAAGAGGTTTGGTTATCACTGCCTAATTGGTCGTATTGATTGTTTCAGCACAATATAAGTTGATAATATGCTTCCAAGGCAGATAGATTCAGTAACTGACCAAGAAGATCAGGGCTAGAATGATAGACAGGGTCAGGAAAATGACCAGAGTCAGATCCCTCAGCCAGCTCCTGATAACTGGCAGTAGTTGTGTGCTGATTTGCAAGCCAGAGTTATGAGGTAGGAAGAAGAAATCCGCCTCCTGAGACAACAATAGGTTCCTGCAGGGAACGTTTTACCAGAGGCACCACCTGCAACTGTGCCAACAGTGGAGCAGTTGCTAGAGGCTGGAAGTAAATGAGAATCTTTTTATGAAAGGTTCAGAAAATAGCAACCTCCAGTTTTTTAGGGTAGTGCAGATCCAGCTAAGGCTGAGCATGGTTACCACCATCCTTGACTTTATGAGGGTGTCTGGTAATGAGAGGGTGGCTTGTGCCACATATATGTTTCGGGAGGATGCTCGAATTTGATGGGAAGTGATATCCCAAACCAGAAATGTCAATGCCTTGAGTTGGGAAGAGTTTCAGACTCTGTTCAATGAAAAGTATAATAATGATGCCATCAGAGCTGCAAAAGCTAAAGAGTTCAACATATTACTTCAGGGGAGTCTATTAGTGACTGAATATGCTTTGAAATTTGATAGATTGGCTAAGTTTGCCATGGAATTGGTTCCCACTGATGGGACCAGGAGGGAGAGGTTTCTCTAGGGGCTACATCCTAGAATAGTCTGGGATGTTCATATCACCACTATGGCTGGAGTTACTACTTATGCACAGGTGGTTGAGAAGGTGCTCACAGCTGAAAGCGTAGAGAAAAAGATTTGGTGGGACAATGCAGCCAGAAGAGAATTGAGGAGGACATGACCTCCATTTGTAAGGTCAGGTAGGGGCAGAGGCCCCAGTGATCAGAAGAGGAAGGCTACTGATACCTTCCCAGCTCCAGGTCCTGATAGGCGACCACGTGGTATTTCAATGGGTCGCCAGGGTAGCAGTGAGGCCTGGAGGACTTATCCAGAGTGCCCTAGGTGCAGGAGACACCATTTGGGGGAGTGTAGGGCAAAGGCTTGCTTTTTATGTGGGGCAATGGGACATTTCAAGAAAGATTGCCCAAAACCAAGAAAGGAAGAACCCAGCTCGAGTGTTCGCATTGACTCAGGCAGAAGTTGAGGCTTCACCCTTAGTAGTTACAGGTCAGCTTTTTATTGCTAGAACCCCTTATACTGTTTTGATTGATTCTGGTGCTACACATTCTTTTGTTGCTAGTAGAATTATTGATAAACTGTGTAGACCATGTGATTATTATGCTGTGGGGTTCGGGACCTTATTACCCACTGGGGAGTTAGTAGTATCCAGAAGATGGGTCAGATCATTGCCAGTGACAGTAGAGGGCAGATAGTTGTCAGTTGATTTGATAGAGTTGGTTATGACTGACTTTGACATGATTCTGGGTATGGATTGGTAAGTGAAGTGTGGGGCAACCATAGATTGCAGAGAGGAAGATGGTAACCTTTGAGCCTGAAGGTGAGGATCATTTTGTATTTGTTGGCACTATGCATGAACCTTGTATACCTATGATATCTGTTCTGAGAGCTAGAGATCTATTGCAAGGAGGTTGCATAAGATTCTTGGCCAGTGTGATTGATACCACTCAGGCCATGCCAGTGGGACCAGAGGAGACCAGATTAGTCTGTGAGTTTATTGATGTGTTTCCAGAAGATTTACCAGGGTTGCCACCACACAAAGAGATTGAATTTGTGATAAAACTGGCACCAAGGACGGAGCTAGTGTCTAAAGCACCTTACAGAATGACCCCAGCATAATTAAAATAACTGAAAGTACAGCTGCAGGAGTTGTTAGACTTAGGTTTTATCAAACCTAGTTTCTCACCGTGGGGTGCACTAGTTTTGTCTGTGAAGAAGAAATATGGTTCTCTGAGGATGTGTATTGATTACAGAGAACTGAATAAGTTAACAATCAAGAACAAGTATTATCTGCCAAGGTTAGATGATTTGTTTGATTAGTTGCAAGGTAAAAGGGTATTCTCAAAGATAGACCTTCGATTTGGTTATCATCAGCTGAGGGTCAAGGAGGGAGATATACCAAAGACTACTTTTTGCACTAGATATGGGCATTATGAGTTCTTAGTAATGTCTTTTAGATTGACTAATGCCCCAGGTGCTTTTATGGATTTGATGAACAAAGTGTTCAAGGATTATTTGGACCAATTTGTGATCGTCTATATTGATGATATTCTGGTTTATTCTCAGTTAGAGTTAGAACATGAGCATCATTTGAGGTTGGTTCTACAGAGACTGAGGGAGCACAAATTGTTTGCAAAATTCAAGAAATGTGAGTTCTGTTTTTCTCAGGTAACTTACCTTGGGCACATTGTCAGTAAGGAGGGGATTAAAGTGGATCCAGCCAAGGTTGAGGCAGTCAGAGATTGGCCAAAGCCAAAGAATGCTTAAGAAGTTAGAAGTTTCCTTAAATTGGCAGGTTATTGCAGACGTTTCGTGGAAGGGTTCTCAAAGATTGCCACTTCATTGACTGAGCTGACACGCAAGAATCAAAAGTTTGTATGGTCAGACAAGTGTGAGAATAGCTTCTAGGAACTGAAGCAGAGGTTGATTACAGGTCCAATTCTGAGTCTTCCAACAGATTAGGAGAAGTTTGTGATATACTGTGATGCCTCACATCAAGGTTTGGGTTGCGTTTTGATGCAGTTAGGAAAGGTAATTTCTTATGCCTCATGTTAGCTAAAGGAGTATGAATAGAGATATCTCACTCATGATTTAGAGTTGGCGGCAATGGTCTTTGCATTAAAAGTATGGATGCATTACCTTTATGGAGAGAAGTGTGAGATTTATACTGACCATAAGAACCTGAAGTACTTCTTCACGCAGAAAGACCTGAACATAAGACAAAGGCGTTGGCTGGAGTTAGTAAAATATTATGATTGTGAGATTTTGTATCATCCATGAAAGGCCAACGTGGTAGCAGATGCTTTAAGCTGGAAGGGTCCGGGACAGATTTTCAGTGCGAGGTTGATATCAGAGGCATTAGCAGAGGATATGACCAAAGCTGGTATAGAGTTACTGGTGGGCCAGTTGGCCAACATTACGCTACAGTCTACTATGTTGGAGAGAATAAAGGAAGGTCAGTTGGGTGATCCACAGCTGATCAAGATCAGTGATGATGTTTTAGCTGAAGTGCCAAGAGATTATACAGTGTCAGATATGGGCTTGTTGAGATACAAAGGTCAGATATGTGTTCCATTAGATACTTCTTTGAGGCAAAAGATTCTGGATGAATATCATACTACTCCTTACTCTTTGCATCCAGGCACCACGAAGATGTATCAAGATGTAAGATCACTGTATTGGTGGCCTGGGATGAAGATGGATGTGGTGGAATATGTGGCTAAGTGCTTGACATGTCAACAGGTCAAGACTGAGCATCAGAGGCCAGCAGGGCTATTGTAGCCTCTAGATATCCCAAAGTGGAAATGGGAGGACATCACAATGGATTTTGTGGAGGGATTACCCAGGACTGTGGGTCAACATGATTCAATATGGGTTATTGTGGATCGCTATACCAAGTCAGCTCACTTTTTACCAGTGAGGACTACTTATACAGTTGACCAGTATGCATATCTCTATGTGAAAGAGATCGTGCGCCTCCATGGAGCACCGTGGTCGATCGTGTCAGATCGGGACCCCACATTCACCTCCAAGTTCTGGGGAAGTTTGTAGAATGCCATGGGAACATAGTTGAAGTTCAGTACTGCTTATCATCCTCAGACAGATGGACAATCTGAGAGGACAATTAAGATATTAGAAGACATGTTGCGAGCATGTGCGCTAGACTTTGGTGGATCCTGGAGTAAGTATCTACCTTTGATAGAGTTTTCCTACAACAACAGCTATTAGTTGACCATTGGGGTGGCTCCTTATGAGATGATGTATGGTAGATCCCATTCATTGGGATGAGATAGGAGAAATGAGATACTTGGGTCTTGAGGCAGTTCAGAGGACCAATGAGGCCATTGAGAAGATTAGAACTCGGATGCTTACTTCTCGAAGTAGACAAAAAAGTTATGCAGATCCCAAACGCAGGAACGTGGAGTTCCAGGTGGGATACTGTGTTTTCCTTAGAGTCTCGCCATGGAAAAGGGTGAGAAGATTTGGGAAGAAGGGCAAGTTGAACCCTAGATTTGTGGGTCCATTTGAGATCCTGGAGAGGATTGGTCAGGTGGCCAACAGGTTGGCCTTACCACCGTCATTGTCTGTCGTGCATAACGTATTTCATGTTTCAGTTCTTCGGAGGTATGTATTGGATGTGACTCGTGTTTTGAGTTACGAGGATCTGGAGCTTGAGGCAGATCTCTCCTACGAGGAACAACTAGTCCAGATACTAGACAGAAAGGACTAGGTCCTGAGGAATAAAACTATACCTTTGGTTAAGGTATTATGGAGGAATAGCAAGGTCGAGGAAGCGACCTGGGAGCTGGAGTCAGATATGCAGAGTTAGTATCCAAAGTTGTTCAGGTAAATTTCGAGGACGAAATTTCTGTAAGGAGGGGATAGTTGTAATGTCCCAAATTCCCTAATGTGGTTTAATGCCTGGATTATGGGGCCAGGAGGGCCATATTTGATTTAATATGCAATTATGTGATTAAATGCATGATTATGTGAATTATATGATGATATGATGATAATTGCATGCATGTGCGCCCACTTCTTATTAGAAGGGCATTTTCGTAATTTGGCCCGTCAAGGGCATATCTGTATATTTATGTGCATGTTGGTGATTTATGGATGAGACCATATCATAATGTGGATATGGTCGAGCTATGCAGCATGAGACGATCTTACGTAGCAAGATTAGCAGTTTAGTCATAATAGGATTAATTTCCAGGCTCGGGGTAAGTCTGGGGGTAATTTGATGCTTAATACATTATCGGGAATGAATGGGTAATGAGATATGATTTAATTACTATTTGAGAATATTGGGAATAACGAGAATTGGAAGATGTTAATTATAATTAACGGGGTGGACGGGAAATGACTGTTTTGCCATTGGGTGGCTGTAAAGGAATTAATTAACCCCAAGGGCATTTTGGTCTTTTGACCATGGGATATGTTCAAACTTAGAGGGTTGTAGAAGGTTAAGGCTGAAGTGAAACAGAGTTCTCTCTCTCTCTATTCCTAGATCATATATCTCTCTCTCTCGGTTGAGATTTTTTAAGGAAGCTTAAGGATTCAAGCTTGAGGATTAAGGCTTGTGAGCTTAGGGTTGTGTTCATCCATTGGAATGGGTTCACTTATGTGTTTAAGGTAAGGTTTTCAGCTGAAGTTTAAGGTTTTTGCTCTGTTTTAAGATTAGTTTAAGGCTTGAGAGTTTTGATCTTAGAAGTGGTTATTTGGTGAGGTTTTAAGTTTTTCAAAGATTAGGCTTTGGTTGGTTGAATGTTGGTAATGTTGTATGAATGTCTGGCTGTGATTGTGGGATTAATTTTTTGAGGTTTTGGCTGGTTTTGAATTGAGAGGAAGGTAGGGGAGCTGGGTTCGCAAGGTCAAGTCGCGACCGAGTTCATGCAAGTCACGACTTGAACCCAATCCAGAGCCTCCCCTGGGTTCTGTCTAGCAGGCGCGCCGCGACCCACTAGGTCAAGTCGCAGCCCACCCCTGGTTTTCTAGACAGAAGGGTTTCTGTCTTGGGGACGCGCTGCGGCCCGCCCCTCCCTCATGTGCCAGGATGGGGTTTTAAGGGTTTTAAGCGCGAGTTTTCATTTCCTAAGGCTCAGGATCGAATCTACAAACTATTTTAGTATGATTCGAGGTCTTGAGAGCGGGGTTTAGACCATGAACCTTTTATTATTTATTTTTATTGATGGGATTTCATATTTGGTTATGACTAGGTGACCGATAAGGGACTTAAGGAAAGATCGTTCTCAAGGGTCGTTCTTTTATCATTTCATGCTCGAACCAGAGGTAAGAAAATTGCACCCAGTATGTGATATGCATGGTTATTGATGAGGCATGTTGAGTGCTCTTTACATGGACATTGATTGCATCGTAAATGCTTTGCAGCTTTGCTTATTTGTGAAGGGTATTGACTTATTAGTTAGAAACGACATTGGTGTTAGTACTGGTCGTGAAGCCTTGACTTATTAGTCATGATCGGCAGTAGTATTGAGCACTGGTCGTATGGTATTGGCTTAAGAGTCAAGAACAACATTGATGTGTTTAACACAGACTGAAATGATTAGATCTAATCAACATGAGCATGAAATGCTTGACCGACCTAAAGGTCGAAGAAAACTAAAGTGCTTGTCTAGTCTAAAGGCTAGTTACGTAGAGCCAGGGCCAAAAGGCTCAGGTGACTGAAACGTCACATGGCTTAGGAAGCGGATCCCCAGCAATAGACTTATTAGTCATCTATTCAGAGTGTGACTTATTAGTCACCTATCTGATTAGGGTGCAGAGCCCCAGAGTGTGACTCATTAGTCACCTAGTTGATTAGGGTGAGGAGCCCGAGAGTGTGACTCATTCGTCACCTATCTGATTAGGGCTGCAAGTCCCAGAGTGATTACCAAAATCATTTATTGATATTGTATACATGCAGTAATAAGTTTTCTTGCTGAGCCTTGGCTCACGGGTGCTATGTGGTGTGGGTAAAGGAAAAGAAAATCTCACTCAGCCTTGAGTGGAGAGCTTAGGTGGCGATGTGTACATATGCGGTCGCTTGACCACCACGGCCAAGGTGTTTCTCAGAGGAACTAGAGGTTAACCATATTTTTGCCGCTTAAGTCGGTGGATTGTAATTTTTATACTGTAATGGCCATTTTGGATTGTAAATAACTTTGTAAACACTTTTATGGGCCCATGTACAATTTAATATTTTAAATAAAATATATCCATTCCTTTTGACTGAGATTTTTCACCCTGGCCTATTAATGACACCTAGATGCACGTTTATAACCAAATGACTGGTTTAGTGAGTTACGCACTGTTCGAAGTCCACAGTAACGGTCCTGGAGTAACCGGGGTGTTACAGTGGCTCTATCAACACTATTCAAGGTAAGAGTTGAAATAGTGAAAAATCAGGGAAATGACATATTTGGAAGAAATTTGCTCTTCAGGGTCAAATAAGTAAATGGGATGAATTAATTAATTAGTATATTAATTTTTTTAAAATTAATAAATTAATTAATGCAATTTTCGAAAATAATTTTTAAAGTAAAATGGTATTTTCGAAATTGGCATTTAAATATTTAAGAGAATTAATTTTGAATTAATTAGTTTTATTTATTTAAATAATGTGAAAATATAATTCGGATGATTCAAAATTGGTTTGAATTAATTTAAAGTTTATTCATTAATTAATTTGATAAGATTAATTATGAGGTTTAGATATTTTTGAATAAATAATTATTAAATAATAATCAAATAAAAGTGGTTAAGACACATATCCCTAAAAAGGGATATGTGACTAGGTCCAAGACCAGTCTTGGATATTTCTTTTATTTAATTAATTATTTAATAATTTTTTTATAATTTAAGTTTATTAATTTTTTATAAATCTATATGATAGAAAATTAGTTTCAAGAAGCATTTACAAGATTCTAGAGAATTCTAAGTCTTTCACACAAAGAAAAAGTATATCGTATTATTTTTCTCTATCTCTGAAAATTGTCTCAAACCTGAAAAATTCTAAGATCTCGTGTGTTGAGAATATTATGTGAATTACAAAATTCGCACCATAACTCTACATGCCTATACACGTTTTGAGGTGTAGAGATACATCTTTGAAGATATTGGTCTGAGTATTTTGGAGACTGCTTTTGATATTGGATGTTCGTAGGAGATACAAACAGATAGCGAGGATTCTTGATAAATCTACAACTGGAAAATCCTTATCTTTTTCTATCGCATTGATAAATGCTTCATATTAATGGATCCAATTATTTAAAGTTTGTTTAAATAAATTTTTTTGAAATCCCTGGCCCCACCACCCTGTGCATTCCAATGCACACATGGTAAACCAGTTACCAAGATAACCTAACTTTACCTATGCTTATAATTGGTAGGTAAATACATAATTTTGTTGTAGTTAGCCATCATTGAATTCATTTCATTGTTATGTCTATTTCCCAAAAGTGGAGCCTCTTGAAGACATAGTTTCTTAGTAGGCCTTAGAATCATCATCAACTTGAAGAACCATAGGAATTATCTTAATGACCTATTCAAGGTTTCCTTCTACTAGGTAGAAAGAGTTCACATGAGAATAAGTTTCACTTGATCCTAACTCTTTAAGTCGTTGACTTCTTCTAGCCAATTATGATGGGTTATTGAGAATTATTATCCCCATATAACAAATTCTTAAAGAATTCCACCTCCCTAGGTTCAATGATTACATTAGACTCTAAGTCCAATAATATATAGGCCTTGCTATGGGAAGCATAGCCAATAAAAACACATTTAATGGCTCTTTGACCCAACTTAATCTATTTAGGATCCATGCTATTGTAATAAGCGGGGTCCCCCACTCTTTAAAATAACCAATGTTTGATTTTCTACATTTCCATATCTCAAATGGAGAGATTATTATACTTCGTAGGAATTCAATTAAGTATATTACATGCCACAAGTAATGCCTCACCCCATAAATTATAATTCAATTTTGCATGTAATAGCATAGCATTAACCATTTCAAGGAAACTTTTATTTTTTCTTTCAGATATACCATTTCATTGTTGAATGTGTGGAGTTGTACAATCATGAATAATTCCATGTTCCTCAGAAAAATATTAAATTCATTTGAGAAATATTCACCACAACTATCACTTCTAAGTTGCTTTAATTTTCTTATCTAATTGATCTTCTATTTCGACTTTGTAGTTCTTACAAACGTTAAAAGTTTCATCCTTACTCTTAAGTAGATATACACAAGAAAACTACAACAATCATCAATGAAAGTCGAGAAATACCTATTCCATCTCTAGTTAGCATGCAATTCAATTCACATAAATCACTATGAATCAAGTCAAGCAAGTTTGTGCTTCTATCAACACTAGAATAAAGTTTCTAAACCATTTTAGATATGATGCATAAGTCACATTTATCAATATTGCTAACATCACAATTTAACACACCACATCTACAGATCCTTTTAATAGTATTATAACCTATATGAGCAAGTCTATTATGCCATAATAAATGAGAATTACAATCAACAACATAGCAAGAATGAGAAGTATTATTATTCAAAGAATTGTTCTCAATTGTACAAAGTTAACCATTCTCTCACAAGAGTAGCCTTTGCTAGAAAAATTCCCAACCTATGACAAAATTAGCTTACTAAACTCAAACACCGCTTTGATGCTCAGTTTGCTTAGTAGATATCTACTTACAAGGTTCCTATTGATTTCGGGAAAAAAGAGAACATTGGTGAGCACCACTTTCTTGCTGAAAGTGAAAATCAAATCAATGGTGCGCTTAACCTCTACATTATACATCTTTTCATTTCCCATTTGTATCTCATGAACCTCTTTGACCACATCAAAAGTTTCAAAGATAATCTTATCATAGGAGACATGAATGGTGGCACATATATCATATTGTTAGGGTTTTATGCCCTAATTAAAACTCAATTTCTTTGTAATCTCATTTTATTATCAATAAAAGAATAGAAATCATTTTTTGACTTGGTCAATCACTTTGCTCACATGTTTTATTTTCATGATTATTTGTTTAATATAAACTTCTATTAAATCCCGAGCATATAGCTAATCATATTTATAGTAACGTAATCATAGTGAAATATAAGTATGATTATATGTTTAAAATAAGTTAGTCCTAAGATTAGTCAGTGCACAAGATTTACACTGACTTGCTAATCTATAATATGTTCTACTTACACATTGTAGTGTTATGTTCTTTCCAGAACATTAGCAAAGTAAGATCGGATGTATTTGTTACATCGGATTGGACCGATATTGACTTTAGATGGACAAGTAAATGTATCGTTATTATATAATATAGTGATATCATAAAGTTGACCATATGTCAATTCAATCTCAATTCTCAGTGGTTAGTAATCTAACTTATTGTATTATTCAAGTAATTTGATTTGTTCGTTACCGGATTACTCTACGGACTAGCCCATACTTACATCTTGGGGCTTAGTAGTATAATTGAGTGGGAGTGTTAATCATAGATGAACATCTATAGCTTCTAGATTAAGAAATAAAATAATGATCACCTTATAGCTTGGTTCAATGCGTTAAATGATTGATACTCATTTCTGTGATTAAAGTTCACGAAAATATCATTTACAAGGAACTTGTGGTATTTAAGGATAAAATACAATGAGGGTTAAAACGGTAATTTGTACCCTACTCAATTGTTGATCATCTATAGAAGAATGAATGGAAAATTATGATTGTAACAATGAATAATGTATTTACTTTAAGTGTAAAGCGTTCTATGAGTTCAAGAGTGCAATTCTGAGTCTTTAGTGAAGTCATGATGAATTAATAAGGTAGTGAAATTATTCGATAATAATTTTACGGTAACTTATTAAAGCTTGAATTCATGGGTTCATGGTCCCCACAATGTCTTTGATTAAATCATCTAGATGGTCTCGATTAATTGATTTAATTATCAATTAGGATTGTCAAAATTGTTTTGTATCAATTTTGGAGAATTTTACTAAGATGTGGAATTTAGAGAAGAAATGAGAAATTTAGACAAATATATTAATTATGACAAATTTGCGTCAATTTGATAAATAATATTAAATCAATGTTCAAATTATAAATAGTTAATTTGAATAAATGAGTTAATTATTATTTTAATATAATTATAATTATATATATAAAGTCTTGATAAAACTTTATAGATTTCGTATATAACGAACGAAATCAGTTTTTAATATATATATTATATTTATTTAATTAATTAATAAGAGCTTTGCTTTATTATATAATTATAGAAAATAATAGTATTTGAATTTAAAAGTTTTTATGCTTTGAATTTAAAAATGGAAAAATCTCAAGGCTTGGCAAACAATATAGTGTTCGACCATATATGGCAATTTTAAGCTATTATTTTAATTATTTAATTAAATAAAATTAACTGTAAAGTGTTGCTATAAATATGTACTTAAGTCTAGGGTTTTTTAGGGAAGAATTTTTTTTTCCTAAGAGCCTTTATTCTCTGAAAAAACTAGACACAAAAGACCTAATTTGGTCGCCCAACATACACTCTCTTATTCTTCATATTTTCTCATCTCACATGTTGAGAATTGCCCACCCTAGTCTAGGTGATCAAAGGAAATTGTGTAATACTGTGTAGTTTGAAGATCCAGTTCACTCTCTTGTTATTATTCTGCGACAGAAAGGAACAATGGTTAGAGAGAGTGCAAGAAAGAGTCTTAATATCCGCTACGTAAAAGTAAGATTCTTAAACTGTAACGTCCCAAATTACCTAATAAGGCTTAGGGCCTTGATTAGGGGGCCAGAATGACAATTTATGAGAATTATAATTATATGTGATGAGTATGCATGTAATTATGTGATTATGTGGGTTGCACTAGTCATATGCATGTTTAGGTGTATTAAATATGCATGTGGGCCTGTTTCTTATTAGAAGGGAAATTTTTGTAATTTGGCTCGTTATGGATATATTTAACATATATATGATATATATGTGAGACCACATTATTATGTGGATATATTTTGATTACTCAGCAATAGGCGATCCTAGGGAGCAAATTAGTGGGAAAGTCACAACGGGACCTAATACCCGACTCGGAGTGAGTTAAAGGGCATTTGGGTATCTAGTACATTATCGGGTTATTGGGTAATTGGAATGAATATTCGAGGATATATTTGATGGCAGTGAGAATAGGATGGGATATCGGGGATTTTGACCATTTTGCCATCGGGGATGTTTTTGGTACCCTGAACCTCAGGATTAACTTAAGGTTACTTGAACCTTAAGAAAACAAAACAAAACACTCAAACACTTTTATCAGCTCACATACTCTCCCAACTGATTCTCTCTCTCTCTCTCCCTCATTCTCTATCAATTCTAAGGGGATTGCTTGAGAAACTAAGGAGATTTTTGGCTGAAAGCTTGGGAATTGAAGGCCTGAACTTGGGATTGGATTAGATACAACTAGGAGGACTTAAATCATAGCTGAGGTAAAGCTCTAAAGCTCTAACCCCTGTTTTAAGTTGAATTCAAATTTTTTTTGGTTGTTCTTGAGCTTTGAGGCTCAAGGTTATGGATTTGAATTTTGGGTTGAGTTTTGAGCGTGTTGAGCTGAGGTTTTGTTGCTGGGAAGATGTTGAATCTGTTCTGGGGATAGAATTAAGGTTCTATGATTGATTTAGGGTGGTTTTTGGTTGAGTTTGGCTGAAGAAAAAATAGGGAATTCTGAGTTCGTAGAGTCGGGTTGCGACCTTGTTCTTGGGATGCCGTGACCCTCTTGAACCTAGAGGTCAAAGGGGGTTCCTGATGCGAGGTCACGCCGTAGTGCGTGTTCAGTGAGAAGAGATGTTGGAGCCTCTGACTTGGGCGGGCCACAACTCAGATGCTTGTGGTCGTGGTGCTTAACGAGTTTTGAGCCCCGAGAGGGTTTTTAAGTGCAGGAACTTAACCCTAAGGGCACGGGCGCGATCCTACTACCCAGTTTAGTAGAATTCAACGTCCCAAAGGCTAGGACTCAGTCCAGAAGCCTTTATTTGTTCGTTATTGATGAGATTTTATATTATGGTTGTGACTAGGTTATCACTAGGGGCTCAAAACTGGGATCGTGCTCGAGGGTCGTTTTTATTATTACGCTATACTCGGACCTGAGGTAAGAAAACTGCACTCGGTCTGCGTTTAGGGCGTGAGCCAATTATAGTACATAATTAATGTTATGTTGAGAATGTTTTATTAAACATATTGAATGTGTTTTGTTTACCTATGTTATGCAATAACTATTGAGTTGTATATCTGATTGGGGAAGCTCAACTTATAAGCTGAAGGTCTATTTGTGTTATCTGATGAAGGGCTTGGCTTAATAGTCAAGGGTACAATTGGTTTTAAAGGACTCGACTTATCAGTCGGATGTTGAGACTTGACTTATCAGTCGAAGGTTAAGACTCGACTTATCAGTCAAAGGGTAAGACTCGACTCATCAGTAGAAGGTTGAGACTCAACTTATCAGTCGGATGTTAAGACTTGACTTATCAGTCAAAGGGTAAGACTCGACTCATCAGTCGAAGGTTGAGACTCGACTTATCATTTGAATGTTAAGACTCAACTTAGGAGTCGAATGTTAAGACTTTACTTATCAGTCGAAGGGTAAGACTCGACTTATCAGTCGACGGTTAAAGGCACGACTTATCAATCGAAGATTGAAAGACTCAACTTGTTAGTTAAAGGTTAAAAGAGTCAACTTATGAGTCGAGAGTTTAAAGGCTCGGCTTAAAATTTGAGGGCGGAAATAGCGTGCTGAATGTTGGCTCATAGGGTTAAGCCGACCTAGAAGTGACGTAATCACATTGGAATATAAGTATGATTATATGTTCAAAAGAAGTTAGTCCTAAGATTAGTCAGTGCACATGATTTACACTGACTTGCCAATCTACGATATGATTTACTTACACATTGTAGTGTTATGTTCTTTCCAGAACATTATCAAAGTAGATAAGATTGGATGTATTTGTTACATCAGACTGGACCAATATTGACAGTTGATAGGATAAGTAAACATACTATTATTATCTATTCTAGTCATATCATATAGTTGACCATAGGTCAATTCAATCTCATTTCTGAGTGGTTAGTGTTCTAACTGATTGTATTCTTTGAGTTCTTTGACTTGTTCGTTACCAGCTTACCCTACGGACTAGCCCATACTTACATCTTGGGAACTCGGTAGTATAATAGAGTGGGAGTGTTAATCATAGATATGAACATCTATCGCTTCTGATGAAGAAGTGAAATGATGGTTTCTTTTTAGTTTGGTTCAAGGTGCTAAATGATAGAGATCTCATTTTAGTAATTAATATTAGTTTACTGGAATATCATTTACAAGGAACTAAGTGTTTTAAGGATAAAATACAATGAGGGGTAAAATAGTATTTTAGTCCCATCTCATTGTAGACCGTCTATAGAGGATTGAGTGACAATTATGGTTGTAACAATGAATAATTAATAGCGTATCTATATTTGTTATAGAGCGTCAATTATGAGTCTTTAGTGGAGTCACGAGGAATTAATAAGTTAGTAAATTTATTTGTTAGATTTATGATAACTTATTGGAACTTGATTTCATAGGCCCATGGTCCCTACTGTACCTTGGATAAAATTATCTAGATAGTCTCAATTAATTGATTTAGTTATAATTAGAATTATAAAAGTTGACCATGTCAATTTTGGATAGTTTCACAGAGTTATACAATTTAGAGAAGAAAAGAGAAATTATGGCAGATTTATTAATTAAGATAAATTGGTATTTAAATTAATAAAGAAGTTTAAATCAATGTTAAAATTATAAATAATTAATTTGATCAAGGATTTAAATAATTATTTAATTAATTAAATCAATAGAAAATAATGCATGCCTTGATTTTAAGTCCAATGGGCTTATAATCAAATGGGAAATTTCACGGGCCTAAAACCCATGATAATTTCAACCTAGGGCTGTTAATTGACTATTATTTTATTGATTTTTTAATTAAATAAATGACCTAATTGAGTCTATAAAAGGAATGTTAAGTGAGAGTTGAAATAAGATGACAGACACTGGTTTTCTGATAGGTTTTAGATTCTTTCTAAACATAAGTAATTTTCTAAGCCTTATTGTTCTTTTCTCTTTTTCTCTCTGTATCTATCTCATGTGTTGAGAATTATCCACTCTAGTCTAGGTGATCCTAAGGATACTTTGGAAGGCTGTGAAGAAAATTGAAGATCGGTTCGGTTTCTTGGTAATACTATGCGACAGAAAGGATACAAGGGTTAGAGAAATTGAAGGAATGACTCATTCATTCCGCTGCATATAATGTAAGTATTTTTATCATTATTTCTCTTTGAATTCAATTTTAGAAATATGTTCTAGGTTGTCTAATATTAATTTGTTTAATATTAGATCTACATGAAAATAAATGAAGATCTTGTATAAGATTTCCCAACAAAAGCCTCAAGCATTAATGGTGGTAGGGAAATACAGTATTAGGACAAAGTTCTACAATGTGTATAAGCCTTGGTTTGTGTTTGGTTTGCTCAAGGGTTTGCTCAAAGGATTGTTCAAAGTGGTGAATTTGCTTAGGGTTTGAAGCTTCATCAAAACTTGAAGAACGCCATTGTTCTACTTGGGTTTGCATGTTCTTTCTTAATCTTTTTTAAGTCTTTGTCAATCCAAATTTTGTGTAGATTCTATTTTTTATGGTGGTGTTATCTCACTCTCCCCTAACATTCTAATACTCTACAATCTGAGATAGCATATCATGGAAGAATCTAACTCTCTTTCGACTTTGAGATTCATGACACAAGACTTTGTTAGATTAGATAGATTTGATGTGACTAACTTTGTTCGTTGGCAAGACATGATTAGGTTCTTGCTCACTACTTTGAAAGTGTTCTATGTCTTGGATAAAGACCTAAAAGCCTTGGAAGAGCCCAAGGAAGATGATACTCAAGAAGTTGTCAAAGAAAGGAAGAAGCGCGAAGAAGATGACTTGAATTGTAGGGGTCACATCCTCAATGCCCTCTCGGATAGGCTATACGATCTCTACACCAACACCAAGACTGCCAAGGAAATTTGGGAGGCCTTGGAAAAGTAGTACAAAGTAGAAGAGGAAGGTACAAAGAAATTTCTTATTACTCAATATATGGAATTTAAATTTTATGATGATAAACCCCTTCTCCCTCAAATTCATGAGCTACAAATTATTGTGAATAAATTGTCTACTCTTAAAATTGTATTTCCAGAACAATTTCTTATGGGGCGCCATAATAGCCAAGTTACCTCCTTCATGGAGAGGCTATAGGAAAAAGATGCTCCATAGAAATGAAGAGATTTCTTTGGAGGAAATTCTCAAACACTTGAGAATTGAGGAGGAATCTCGTTCTAGAGATTTGAACGATGAGAAGTCCAATGGAGAGACTTCTAAGGACAATGTTGTGGAAAATCCTCCTAACAAGGGCAAAGGAAATGGCAAGAACAAGGGCAAGGGCCAAAAACCCTTGGGGCCCAAGAAGAATGATGGGCAAGTCAAGAGTTCCAAGGGACCTTTGCTTTGTGTGTGGCAAGAATGGCCACTTTGCAAGAGATTGTAGGTTCAAGAGGAGCCATAACAATGAAGCAAATGTCAACTCGGCTCAAGAGGAGCTAGTGGCTACACTAAGTGAGATCAACGCCATTCATGGAAAGGTGAGTGGGTGGTGGTATGATACTTGTGCCACTATTCATGTAACCTATGATAGATCTCTATTCAAGACCTTTGAATCTTCAAAGGAAGGACATGAAATCCAAATGGGAGATGAGAAAAGGTCCAAGGTTTAAGGAAATGGAACTATTGACTTGTTCTTCACATCCGGCAAGAAGGTTCTACTCACCAATATTTTGTATGTACCGAAAATGAGTAGAAACCTTGTGAGTGACAATTTACTTGGCGAATTGGGAATTAAGGTTGTGATAGATTTCGACAAGCTTATTTTATCCAAAGACAATGTTTTTGTGGGAAATGGATATGCTTGTGATGGCATGTTCAAACTTTGTACTTCCATTGACAATGTGAAAAATAAAGTTTCTTCTTCTTGTTATATGCTTGACTCAAATTCTATTACTTTGTGGCATGTTAGACTTGCACATATAAGATTTAGTACAATTAAAAGGGCTGTCAAATGTGGATTAATTTATTGTGATAATGTTGAGCATGAAAAATGTGAATTATGTGTTAAATCTAAAATTTTAAAAAACATTTTCCTAGTGTTGAAAGAAACTCTAAGTTGTTAGATTTGATACATAGTGATTTATGTGAACTTACTGGAATGTTGACTAGAGGAGGAAGTAGATATTTTATTACTTTCATTGATGATTGCTCTAGGTTCACATATGTATATTTTCTTAAAAATAAAGATGAAGCATTTGATGTGTTTAAAGTGTATAAAGTGGAAGTTGAAAATCAACTTGAAAGGAAAATTAAAATACTTAGAAGTGATAGGGGTAGTGAATATTTTTCAAATGAATTTAACTTGTTTTGTGAAGAACATGGAATAATTCATGAATGTACAACCCCTTATAATCCACAACAAAATGGTATAGTGGAAAGACAGAATAGAACATTTATTGAGATGATTAATGATATGCTATTACATTATAAATTGAATTTTAGTTTGTGGGGTGAAGCCTTGCTATCTGCTTGTCATATTTTGAATTATATTCCCATGAAGAAAAATAATATATCTCCATATGAGTTGTGGAAAGGAAAGAAACCAAACATTGGTTATCTTAAAGTGTGGGTGTGTCTTGCTTATTGTAAGAGCACCGATCCAAAAAGGACCAAGTTGGGTCCAAGAGCTATAAGGTGTGCATTTGTGGGCTATGCCCAAAATAGCAAATCTTATAGATTATTAGACTTGGAGTCTAATGTAATAATTGAATCTAGAGAGGTTGAGTTCTTTGAGAACATGTCATGCGATGATAACAAGTTAGAACCAACTCAAACTAGATAGCCTTAAGAGGACACTCCTAGAATAGTTGGTGAGCAACCTCAATTGCCTAGAAGGAGCCAAAGGCTCAAAGATTTGGGATCAAGTGAGAAGTGTTATCCAATAGAGACGCTATACCTTGTTGAAAGTGATAATGAGGAGGTTACTTGGAAACATCTAATAGTACTTCAAATAGAAGATGATCCCAAAACTTTCAAGGAAGCAAGGTCCTCAAGGGACTCCACTTTTTGGAAGGAGGCAATTAATGATGAAACATATTCAATTATGTCAACCAACACTTGGGAATTGGTTGACCTTCCAAAGGGGTCCAAACCATTGGGTGCAAATGGGTATTTAGAAAGAAATACCATACTGATGACACCATACAAACCTTCAAGGCTAGGCTAGTAGCCAAAGGTTTCAAACAAATAGAGGGAATAGATTACTTTAACACATATGCACCGGTAGCAAGAACTACTTCTATAAGGTTGTTGTTTGCCTTATCATCTATATACAACCTTTATGTTAATCAAATGGATGTCAAAATGACATTCCTAAATGGGGATCTCGAGGAGGAGGTCTATATGGAACAATCAGAAGGTTTTGTTCTTCAAGGAAATGAACATAAAGTGTGTAGACTTGTCAAATCATTATATGTGTAGCGTCCCAAATTTGCTAATAAGGCTTAGGGCCTTGATTAGCGTGTCGGGAGGTCAATAATTGATTTAATTATGCTAATATATGAATTTAATTATTATGTGATTAGAAATGCATGTTTAGGTGGATTAAATATGCATGTGGGCCCAATTTGGTTATTAGGGGCATATTTGTAATTTTAGCCCGTTGAGGGCATAAATGCAATATATCTATATGTTGTGCTTGATACCACAAGAGTGTGGTGATATATTTGTGAAGTGCGATCCGAGACGGTTCTAGGGAGGGATTAGCTAAATAGTCACAACAAGGTCGAATACCCGGCTCGGGATGAGCCTAGGGGTATTTTGGGAACATTGTTGGTGTTCAAGATTTACCAGATATCGAGTAGTAATTTAGCGATTATTTGGGCATGTCGGGATTAAATGGGGATTTGTAGGAACACTCGAGGATTTAGCGGGATGTGGCAATTGACAGAATTTCCCTTGGTGGCACTATAGCATTAAGATGGATTTAAGGGGTATTTTAGAAATTTTGGAGGCTGAGGGATAGGTTTGGACTTAGACATTAGGTAGCTGAGACTCTAGAATCACTTAGAAGAAAAATAGAATTCTCATAGCTATCTTACTTTCTTTCTCACGGTTTCCTCTCCCTCTCTTTAGTGCTTGGAAGTTTGAGGAATTCTTGAGGACTCTAGGCTAAGGAATTGGAGGATTGGACTTGCTAAGCTTGGGGATTAGCTCAAGGTTGAAGATATCTATGAGGTAAGGGTTTAAATTTAAGTTGTTTTCTGTTTAATTCTGCTCAGAATTGGAAGTTTGCATGGGAGTTGGGTTTTGATTTGGTTTTGATTATTTGGTAAGGATATGTAATTGTTTCTAAATTGCTGTGATGTTTAGGCTATGTGGATGAGGTATCTAGACTTGATTCTAAGTTTAAATGGTGTTTGGAGTGTGAATTATTGATTTAGGTTCGGGGAAAATGCAGTAGAAAGCTTGGTTTCTAGGTTTCAGGGGCTCGCGCCGCGACCCTATTCATCAGGTGCCGCGACCTGCTTGAATTTCGAGGCTTGGGAGCCTTAGGTTTTTGCCCAGGCGCTGCGGTGCAGGGCATAGCACGCTGTGGCCCATGTCCTTCATCAGAGAGAGCTTTGCTCTCTGACTTGAGTGCACTGTGACTCAAATGGGAAATATTGGTTGTTTGAGGGTTTTAAGCTCGAAAACCCAAATGTTAAGGCTCAGGAAGGATTCTACTACCTAGTTTAGTAGAATTCAAGGTCCCGGAGACTAGAGTAATATTCTAAAGTTCTTATTTGGTTTAGAGTGTGATGGATTGCTATTATGGATGCGTTGTGACTAGGTTTACGTCAAAGCTCAGATTAGGGGGATGTGCTTGGGATCATGGTAGTCAATCAACTCGGGACATAGGTAAGAAAATTGTTGTACGCTTGCATGGCCCTATTGTTTATGTTTAATATATGTGTGAATATCTGTGAATGTTATGCATATTTATGAATGAACAGCGAGGGCTGGGAACGACGAAGGCCAAGAACAGTGAAGGCCGGGTACGACAAGGGGCCAGGATCGGCGTTGAGCACTCTGAGTGCAGGTTGCTAGGGAGAGGCCCTCCAAGGGTGCTGTTTCCACCCACTCGATGAAGATCGTGAACCCAGGGCTTGGTAAAGCACCTGGGTCGGTGTAGGCCACTATGTGTTTAGTCTGTTGACTATTTGTGTTATTATTATTGGATTGGATTATGCTTTGTATGCATTGAGCTTTCTTGCTAGGCTTTGGCTCACAGGTGCTCTATGGTGCAGGTAAGGGCAAAGGAAATGTCAACCAACCATAAGTACGGAGAGCGTGGAGCGACGGGTACATGTTCGGCCTACCTGGCTGCCACGGCTAGGGTTATTTTGGGAAATGTATTGTAATGATTTGTTTTTGTCGCTTAGGTCGACCATATTTATATTTTGAGTTGTAATACATTTTCTAAACAGTATTTTGGGATCCCAACTGTATAACTTTTTTATGATTTCAATGAATGTCCTAAATCTTTATAATTAATGCCGTTAAACGAGTTTTATTTCAATTTAGTCACACTTTTAACCTAAAACCTCGATTAGTGAGCTAATGTCACATTTATAACTCACATAGTAACGACTCTAAGGAAGTAGAGCGTTACAACTTGGTATCAGAGCATGCTAAGGTTTATGGTTCCTGGAGATCGACCGAACATGTACGCTCACTGCCAGTGACAAGCTCGACTCAGGGTTGGTTGGTATTTAATGAACTATATGCTTAATTGCTTGTTTAAGTTGCCCTGTTTGTCTGAATGTATAGATAAAGCATGATGAATGTGTTGATATATGCAAGATTCTAGGGCATGGCCCCCTTGACTGTTATATGCTATGTGCGATATGTGGATTTGTTGATTGTGGCTGATTGATGAGATTGGGAGGTGGTTTTGGATGTTGTTATCATGCTTGATGTGTGACGTCATTGATTGTAGGCATATTGCAGTAATGCCTCGGTGATCAATCAAACTCCGCAGAAATGGGGCCAAAGATGATAACAAGGGTCAGGACCCTCCACCTGCCCCATAGAACTAGCAATAGCTGTTTGCTGAAATGGAAGCCTGACTTCATTGAACAGAAGAGGAGCTTCGTGAGTTGAGGCAGCAGGTCCCTCATCAGGGTATTGAGTTACAGGTTCCACAGGCTGTGGCACTAGTGCCAACCCAACCTGCGATGGAAAATAGGTGGGAACCCTTGTACGAGAGGTTGAGGAAGCAACATCCTCCCACCTTTGAGGGTGGTCTAGACCCACTGCTGGTAGAGCAATGGATGAACATGATTTCTTTCATCCTGGATTTCATGAGGGTGGAAGGGAATAAGAAAGTGGCCCGTGCCAACTATATGTTGAGAGAAGACGTCCGCATCTGGTGGGACGTTGTGTCCCAGAGGAGGGATATGATAGTTATGATTTGGGAAGAATTTAGAAACATCTTTAATGAAAAATATTACAGTGTTGCAGTCCGACTACAAATGTGGAGGAGTTCATTAATCTGACTCAGAACTGGATGACGGTTACAAAGTATTCTTTGAAGTTTGACCAGTTAGGGAAGTTTGCACCAGACTTACTGCCTACTAATATGGCACGGAGGGACCGGTTTGTGCGGGGATTGAACGTTATGATCACTCGTTACATTAAGATAACTTTGGATCCGAGAACTACCACCTATGCTCAGGTAGTGGAGAAGGCCCTTACTGCTGAGGGGGCCAAGGATCAGATATGGAGAGAGGGCACCGTTAGGCACGATGGTCGGAGGACGGTGCCTCCTTTTATTGGATCTAGCTGGGGTAGTGGCTCCAGTGAGCAGAAGAGAAGGGCCCCAGATTCTTTTGTTCCTCCTGGCTTAGATAGGAGGGCACTGGGTGCTTTCAGTGGCCATTAGGACGGGGGAGACAACTGGAGGAGTTTCCTAGTGTGCCCTCAATGCATGTGATGACATCAGGGAGAGTGAAAAATTAGAGCCTGCTTTACTTGTGGGAGCATTAGTCATCTGAGGAAGGACTGCCCACAAGCCAGGAAAGAAAAATCGAAGTAGAGCGACAGCCTTAATCCTGCTAGAGTATTTACCTTGACCAAGACTGAGGTTGAGGTTAGCCTCTCGATCGGGACAGGTCGGATTTCTAGTGTCGGTTCCTCTTTTACTCCATTGATTGATTCAGGGGCTACTCATTCATTTGTATATGCTAGAGTGATAGATCGATTGTGTAAACCTAGTGATTTGTATTGTGTAGATCTAGTGATTTGCATGCTAGGGGATTTAGGACTTTTTTGCCGACCAGGGAACTGGTAGTCTCTAGGATATGGGTTAGAGAATTGCCAGTAGAGATAGACAGTAATGAGTTGTCTTTGGGCCTGATTGAGTTAGCGATGGATGATTTTGATATGATCCAAGGGATGGATTGGTTATTAAAGTACGGGGCGTTGATTGACTGCAAGTGCAGGATGGTGACCTTTGAACCGGAAGAGGAGATACCCTTTGTATTTGTTAGGATAGTGAGTGGACCACGAGTACCTATGATTTTAGCACTGAAGGCTAGAGACCTAATGCAAGAAGGTTGCATAGGATTCCTAGCGAACATCGTGGATACCTCTAGGATTGTTTTGGTTGGATGGGATGAGACCAGATTAGTATGTGAGTTTCCTGATGTGTTTCCAGCAGACTTGCCAGGGTTGCCACCACACTGAGAGACCGAGTTCGTCATAAAATTGGCACCAGGGGCAGAGCCAGTATCTAGGAAACCTTATAGAATGGCTCCGCTAGAGTTGAAGGAACTGAAGATTCAATTGTAGGAGTTACTGGATTTGGGATTCATCAGACCGAGTTTTTCGCCATGGGGTGCTCCAGTGTTGTTTGTGAAGAAGTAGGATGGATCCTTAAGGATGTGCATTGACTACAGAGAGTTGAATAAGTTGACCATTAAGAATAAGTACCCACAACCTAGGATCGATGAATTGTTTGATCAACTACAGGGGAAGACAGTGTTCTCCAAGATTGATCTTCGGTTCGGTTACCACCAGTTGAGGATTAGAGAGGAGAACATACCAAAGACTGCATTTCGCACAAGGTATGGACATTATGAATTCCTGGTTATGTCCTTTGGATTAACCAATGCCCTAGCAGCCTTTAAGGATTTGATGAATAGGGTCTTCAGGGATTATTTGGAAAAGGTTGTGATCGTATTCATCAATGATATACTAGTGTACTCCCAGTCATAGACAAAGTTCGAGCAACATCTTCGTTTGGTACTATAGCGATTAAGGGAGCATAGGCTATATGCTAAGTTCAACAAATGTGAGTTTTTGTTACCCCAAGTAACCTTTATGGGCCATATTTTCAATAAGGAGGGGATTCTGATAGACCCAAGTAAGATTGAGGCAATGAGAGATTGGCCCAGGCCAAGCAGTGTACCAAAGGCTAGGAGTTTCTTGGGAATGGCAGGGTACTATCGGCGGTTCGTTGAGGGATTCTTCAGAATAGTCACATCGTTGACTGAACTGACACATAAGAAGACTAAGTATGTGTGGAAATATAGGTGTGAGAACAATTTCAAAGAGTTGAAGCGGCGACTGATCACCGCTCCAGTATTGAGTCTGTCGTCACACAATGAGAATTTTGTAGTCTATTGTGATGCTTCCAGGCAGGGTTTGAGGTGTCTATTGATGCAAGCTGGAAATGTGACAGCCTATGCGTCGAGACAGCTAAATGAGTATGAGAAAAGGTATGCCATCCACAATCTAGAATTGGCAGCGGTGGTATTTGCACTAAAGGTTTGGAGGCATTATTTGTATGGAGAGAAGTGTGAAATATACACCAACCATAAGAGTTTGAAGTACTTCTTTACTCAAAAGGATCAGAATATGTGCCAGAGGCGTTGGCTGGAATTAGTAAATGATTATGACTGCGATATTCTATACCATCCCGGGAAGGCCAATGTGGTGGCCGACGCATTAAGTCGGAAGGGCCTAGGACACCTATTCAGTTTAAGGCAGATATCAGATAGGTTAGCTGAAAAGATGACTAGAGCAGGTATTGAGTTGGTAGTTGGTTAGCTAGCCAACATCACTCTTTAGTCCAATGCTCCTTGAGAGGATCAAGGAAGCACAGGGGGAGGATCCCCAGTTGAGGGAGCACACAGAGAACATCTTAGCCGGAGCGGCTAAGGACTTTTTTATTCAGAGGTGGGTTTACTGAGGTATAAAGTTGGATTTGTGTTTCGGTGGATTACGACATCTGGCGAGAGTTTTTAGATGAATTTCATACCACTCCCTATTCCTTACATCTGGGTACGACGAAGATGTACCAAGATTTGAGAACCTTGTATTGGTGGCCAAGAATGAAGAGGGATGTGGTGGATTATGTGGCCAAATGTTTGACTTGCCAGCAGGTAAAGGCTGAACATCAGAGGCCAGAGGGTTGCTACAGCCTTTAGGGATTTCAGAGTGGAAGTGGGAGGATATCACCATGGATTTCGTGGTTGGATTACCGAAGATTGTGGGATAGTATGATTCGGTGTGGGTGATACACCAAATCAACCCACTTTTTTCCTGTTAGGGCAACTTATACAGTAGAGCAGTATGTTGAATTGTATGTAAAGGAAATTGTACGACTACATGGGGCTCCGAGGTCGATAATATCTGACAGGGACCCCACCTTCACCTCCAAGTTTTGGGAGAGCCTACAGAAGGCCATGGGTACGCAGTTGCGGTTTAGTACCGCCTATCATCCTCAGACAGATGGACAGTTTGAGAGGACGATTCAGATACTAGAGGATATGTTGTGAGCCTGTGCGCTGGATTTTGGGGGATCTTGGAGTAAGTATCTCCCTTTGATTGAGCTTTCATACAATAACAATTATCAGGTGACTATCGAAATGGCTCCGTATGAAATGTTATATGGGAGGAAGTGCAGATCATCCATCCAATGGGATGAGAGGAGGTATTTAGGTCCTGAGGTTTTTCAGAGGACCAATGATGTAACGTCCCAAATTTCCTAATAAGGTTTAGGGCCTTGATTAGGGGACCAGGATGGCAAATTATGGAATTATGTGATATTTATTAGGGGTGCACACAGGTTGGGTTTTCGGGTTTCGGGTTCATCGGGTTCGGGTTTTATGGGTTTCGGGTTGAGAAAAATGGTACCGAAACTGATCCGAAATTTTTGGGTTTTTTCGAGTTTCGGGTTTGTTCGGGTTGGGCTGGGCCATTTGTGTTTTGGGCTGAAAAGCCAAATTTTGCAAAAATAGAATTTTTTTACACTTTTTTTTTCAAGAATACCATTTTTTTCGGATTTTGGGTTGGACTGGGTCAATTGAGGTTTTGGGTCGAAAAGCCAAATTTTGCAAAAATACCATTTTTTACACTTTTTAAAAAAATACCATTTTTTTTTCGGATTTCGGGTTTGAACCCGAACCCGACCCAACTTTTGTCGGGTTCGGGTCGGATTTAACCCGAATCTGACGGGTTTTCCCAAAAAACAGGTTTTCGGGTTGCGGGTCGGGCGGGTTTGCGGGTTTTTCGGGTCAAATGTTCACCCCTAATATTTATGTGCATCATTGTGTGATTATGTGAGTTATATTATAATATGACTTGATATGCATGTTTAGGTGTATTACATACGCATGTGAGCCCATTTCCGTTCAATTGGGCAATTTTCATAATTTGGCCCGGTTTGGGTATATTTGGCATATATGCGATATATGTGTGTGTGAGACCACATTATTATATGAGTATGTTTGGGTTACTCAGCACGAGATGATCCTAGGGAGCAAGCTAGTGGGAAAGTCACAACAGGACCCATACTTGACTCGGAGTGAGTCAAGGGGTATTTTGGGTATTTAGTACATTACCGGGATACTGGGTAATGGGAATTATTATTTGATGATATATTGGGAGTTAGTGAGATCAGGGGGAAATTCAGGGAATTTTGACTATTTTACCCCTGGGAGAGTTTTTGGGACCCCGAGCATTAGGATTTTCTTGAGGTTACTTAAGCTCAAAGTAACCTATTAGAAACATAAAAGAACATTCAGAATGTTCTCTCTCTCTCTCCCGTTCCCTTTTCGACACCCTTTCGCATTTTCGAAGGAAACTCGAGTTTTAGGACTCGAATTCAGGCAAGGATCGAGGCATAGCGATTCTAGGAAAGATTAGAAGCTTATTAGCTAGAGGATTTAGTTGGATAATGACTCATTCAGAGGTAATCAAAGTTTTAAGTTTTCAAGTTTTTAAGCTTTGGTTGGATTTTATGTTTTGATGAGTTTTTGGATGGTTTGAGATTTTGGTTTTGATGGTTTTTGATCATTAGGATGTTTGGGAACTTTGATTTTGGGATTTGGATATGTTTGGTTTTTGGAAGGTTTTAAATGGGAGAAAATGGCTGGGTTCGTGGTCAAGTCATGACCTGGTTCTAGCAAGTCGCGACCAGAGTGAACCCAGAACCAGGAGGAGTTTGCCTGGGGGGCGCACCGCGACTCAGGGGGGGCCAAGTCTCGGCCTGCACCCTGAAGCCCAGGCAGAGGCTCTCTGTCAAGGAGGCAAGTCGTGACACTCAGAGGCCAAGTCGCGACCCGCTTGTGCATCTTTGACCAGATTTAGATTTTAGTCATGGGAACTTAACTCTAAAGGCTCGGGACCAATCCTACTCCACAGTTGGATAGGATTCGACGTCCCGGAGGCTAGGACTCGGTCCAGAAGTATTTATTTACTCGTTTCTTTTTATGAGATTTTACATTATGGTTATGACTAGGTGATCGCTAGGGGCTTGGAAACAGGATCGTGCTTGAGGGTCGTTTATTGGTAACCTGTGCTTGGACCAAAGGTAAGAAAACTACACCCAGTATTTGATGCATGTAATGCATGTGATACATGTGGTTATGGCATGGCATGAATGTTGAATATGGAATGTATTCAGAGCTTGAGTCTCTGTAATTATGCATGATTATGATTATGCTTGCGATTATTGATTAAGCATGTTGAATGCCTTATATCTGGTTATTTGACATATGATATATGTCTGTTTGCATTACCTCATTGAGAAAGCACTGACTTATTAGTCAGAAATGACAATGGTGTTTAGTACTGGTCGTGAAGCTCTAACTTATCAGTCATGATCAGCAATAGTACTCAGCGCTAGTCGTATGGAATTGACTTATGAGTCAAGAACGAAATTAGCGTTTGACCACAGGCCGAAATGATTAGATCTAAACAACATGAACATGAAATGCTTGACCAACCTATTGATCGAAGAAAAATTAAAGCGCTTGGCTAGCCTAAGGCTAGTTACTCAGAGCCAGGGCTAAAAGGCTCAGGTGACTGACATGTCACATGGCTTAGGGCACAGTTCCCCAGAGAGACTTATTAGTCATCTATTCAGGGCGCAGTTCCCTAGAGAGACTTATTAGTCATCTATTCAGGGCGCAGTTCCTTAGAGAGACTTATTAGTCATCTATTCAGAGCGCAGTTCCCCAGAGAGACTTATTAGTCATCTATTCAGGGCATAGTTCCCTAGAGGGAGTTATTAGTCATCTATTCAGGGTGCAGTTCCCTAGAGAGACTTATTAGTCATCTATTCAAGGCGCAGTTCCCCAGAGAGACTTATTAGTCATCTACGTAGGGCACAAGACTCCATAAACATTTATTTGTACTTGCCTGCATGCTTGAATAGGGTTATTACTGCTAGGCATGCTTATTGTGATTTGATGACATATTATTAACTGCTTATGAGCATGTGTTTGAGTTTTCTTGATGAGATTCGGCTCACGGGTGCTATGCGGTGTTGGTAAAGGTAAAAGAAAGCTGGACCATTCTTAAGTTGGAGAGCTTAGGTGACGATGTGTACATATGCAACTGCTCGACCACCACGGCCAAGGGTTTAAAGAGGTACTAGGGTTAAACCCTATTTTTCCGCTTAGGTCGACTAGTTGTAACTCTTTTATTGTAATTAACCTTTAAAATGTATTTTGGGATCCCAATGTATATAGTAAATGTTTTAGTGAAACGTTGTATCTTTGACCAAAATTTTTAACCTTAAACCGTTAATCACATTTAGTTACACGATTATGGCCAAATGACTCAGTTAGCGAGTTTAGCACTGTTTAAAATACACAGCGTAACGGTCCCTGGGTAGTAGGGCGTTACAAATTAGGCGATTGAGAAGATTAGAACTCGAATGCTCGCCTCCCAGAGTTGGCAGAAGAGTTACTCAGACTTGAGATGCAGGAGTGTAGAGTTTCAGGTTGGTGATCACGTGTTTCTCAGAGTTTCTCCCTTGAGAGGGGTGAAACGGTTTGGAGTGAGGGGCAAGTTGAGCCCTAGGTTTGTTGGCCCCTTTGATATTCTGGAATGGGTTGGAGAGGTAGCCTATAGGTTGGCGATGCCTCCAACTCTATTAGGGGTTCACAATGTATTTCATGTATCCATGCTTCCAAATTATGTATCAGATTCTATACACGTGCTGAGTTATGAGAACTTGGAGCTGGATCAAGATTTATCTTATGAGGAGAAGCCGGTTCAGATTCTAGACCGAAAGGATAAAGTCTTGCAGAACAAGACCATTGCCTTAGTGAAAGTGTTGTGGAGGAACAACAAAGTGGAAGAGGCAACTTGGGAGCTTGAGTTTGATATGTGGGATAGATATCCCGAGCTATTCAGGTAAATTTCGAGGATGAAATTTCTGTAATGAGGGGATAGTTGTAGCGTCCCAAATTTGCTAATAAGGCTTAAGGCCTTGATTAGTGTGCCAGGAGGGCAATAATTGATTTAATTATGCTAATATGTGAATTTAATGATTATGTGATTAAAAATGTATGTTTAGTTGAACTAAATATGCATGTGGGCCCAATTTGGTTATTAGGGGCATATTTGTAATTTTAGCCCGTTGAGGGCATAAATGCAATATATCTGTATGATGTGCTTGATACCACAATAGTGTGGTGATATATTTGTGAAGTGCAATCTGAGATGGTCCTAAGGAGAAGATTAGCTAAATAGTCACAACGGGGTCGAATACCCGGCTCGGGAGGAGCCTAAGGGTATTTTGGGAACATTGTTGGTGTTCGGGATTTACTGGGTAGCGGGTAGTAATTTAGTGATTATTTGGGCATGTCGGGATTAAATGGGGATTTGTAGGAACACTCGAGGATTTAGCGGGATGTGGCAATTGACGAAATTGCCCTTGGTGGCACTATAGGATTAAGGGACTTAAGGGGTATTTTAGACATTTTGGAGGCTGGGGGATAAGTTTGGACTTAGACATTAGGCAACTGAGACTCTAGAATCACTTAGAAGAAAAAGAGAATTCTCATAGCTATCTCACTTTCTCTCTCACAGTTTCCTCTCCCCCTCTTTGGTGCTTGGAAATTTGAGGAATTCTTGAGGACTCTAGGCTAAGGAATTGGAGGATTGGACTTGCTAAGCTTGAAGATCAACTCAAGGTTGAAGATATCTCTCAGGTAAGGGTTGAAATTTAAGTTGTTTTCTGTTTAATTCTGTTGAGAATTGGAAGTTTTCATGGGAGTTGGGTTTTGATTTGGTTTTGAGTGTTTGGTAAGGATATGCAATTGTTTCTGAATTGTTGTGATGTTTAGGCTATGTGGATGAGGATTCTAGACTTGATTCTAGGTTTAAATGGTGTTTGGAGTGTGAATTATTGATTTAGGCTCGGGGAAAATGCAGTAGAAAGCTTGGTTTCTGGGTTTCAGGGGCTCGTGTCGCGACCCGCTTGAATTTCGAGGCTTGAGAACCTCAGATTTTTGCCCAGGCACCGCGGCGCAAGGCATAGCACCGCGTCCCATGTCCTTCAGCAGAGAGAGCTTTGCTCTCTGACTTGAGTGCGCTGCGGCCCTTAAGTGCTGGGCCACGACTCAAATGGGAATTATATGATGTTTGAGGGTTTTAAGCTTGGAATCCCAAATGTTAAGATCCGGGAAGGATTCTACTACCCAGTTTAGTAGAATTCAAGGTCTCAGAGACTAAAGTAATATTTTGAAGTTCTTATTTGATTTAGAGTGTGATGGATTGTTATTATGGATGTGTTGTGACTAGGTTTACGTCAAAGCTCAGATTAGGGGACTGTGCTCGGGATCGCAATAGTCAATTAGCTCGGGACACAAGTAAGAAAACTATTGTACCTGTAGAGTAGAGCATGGCCCTATTGTTTGTGTTTCAGGGCGTGGCCCTATTGTTTATGTTTAATATAGGGATTTTTTTGTAAATACGTATGTACGGAACTTTTATTTTAATAATGCGGTTATTAAATATTTAGTTTATTAATATACAGGTTTTAGTTTTGAATTAAAAAATATTGTCTGTAGAAAAAGCCATCCTCCATTCTGATCTACGATCCTCTTCTACTCGTATCCTCTTCTCCCATTTACAATCCATCTTCTTTTCTCTACCAACTCCGGTGGCTGCCATTGCTGGAGTTGTAAACCTTCAAAAAGCAACCAACAACTTTCACCCTGTCAAATCCAAATCGCCATATCAACCTAGGGCACATTGAAAATTAAAAAAACCAACAAAATATCAGGAAAATCTGCAATTAGGTTGAAATCCTATTGAATTTATCTTCAAAATCAAACACAACCACTCAAATCTCTACAACTTTCAGGTAAGTTCTACATGTTGCTTATGGGTTGGTCTTAATATTGTATATGTTACTTATGGGTTGCTCTGAATATTGTACACATTGTTGTATATGTTGCTTCCAAGTTGCTGCAGGGGTTATAAGCGTTTCTAAAAAGCTTGCTTAAGAGTTTTTCTCTATTTGTTGTATATGTTGTTGATTGATTTGGTTGAATCTTAATGGGTTGCTCTAAATGATTATGTTGCTGCAATAATATTCATAAAACAAGAAATGGGAAAAAGGTGTGAGAACAAGCAATTGTCAACTTCTTGAAATGAAGTAAATCTGAATTTCTGGGTTGCTGAATAGGTTACTTGCTAGTTCCTTCAGGGTTGATAAAGGTTCCTGAAAAGCCTACTTAAGAGTTTCTTTATTTTTTGTATATTTTGTAGATTGATTTGGTTGATGCTAAATGGGTTGCTGTAAATGCTTAGGTGCTGCAACACAAGCAATTGACAGTGAGTGGGATACCAAGCAATTGTTAACTTCTTGAAATAAGGTAAATCTGAATTTATGGGTTGCTGACTATGTTGCTTACTAGTTCCTTAAGGGTTAATAAAGGTTGTTGAAAAGCCTGCTTAAGAGTTTCTCTATCTTTTGTATAGTTTGTTGATTGATTTGGTTGATGCTAAATGGATTGCTGTAAATGCTTAGGTTGCTGCAAACAAGCAATTGATAGTGAGTGGGATAACAAGCAATTGTCAACTTCTTGAAATGAGGTAAATCTGAATTTCTGGGTTGCTGACTAGATTGCTTGTTAGTTCCTTAAGGGTTAATAAAGGTTGCTGAAAAGTCTGATTAAAAGTTTATTTATTTTTTGTACATTTTGTAGATTGATTTGGTTGATGCTAAATGGGTTGCTGCAAATGCTTAGGTTGTTGCAAACAAGCAATTGATAGTGAGTGGGATACCAAGCAATTGTTAACTTCTTGAAATGAGGTAAATTTGAATTTCTGGATTGCTACCTATGTTGCTTGCTAGTTCCTTAAGGGTTAATAAATGTTGCTAAAAAGCCTTCTTAAGAGTTTCTCTATTTTTGTATATTTTGTTTATTGATTTGGTTGATGCTAAATGGGTTGCTGTAAATGCTTAGGTTGCTGCAAACAAGCAATTGACAGTGAGTGGGATAACAAGCAATTGTCAACTTCTTGAAACGAGGTAAATGTGAATTTCTGGGTTGCTGACTAGGTTGCTTGCTAGTTCCTTAAGGAGTAATAAAGGTTGCCGAAAAGCCAGCTTAAGAGTTTCTCTATTTTTTTTTTTTTATATTTTGTTGATTGATTTGGTTGATGCTGAATGGGTTGTTGTAAATATTGTACATGTTTCTTATTGTTTGCTTATGTTAATTATAATGATTTGAAAATGTTACTCAAGAGTTTCTTTATTTGCTTAAGGGGTTATAACGGTTGCTGAATAGGTTGTTTCTTTGTTGTTTAATGTGTTAAAAATGTTGTTGAAGAAGTTGCTCAAGAGTTTATTTATTTGTGGTATATGTTTCTTATTGGTTGCTAAAGTAATAGAAAAGTTTGTTACATATGTTTGTTATAATAATTGGTAGTTGCTGAATAGTTTCTTTATGTGTTCTTTATGAGGTTTATGAGTTTCTTTAAAGTTTCTAATAATTAGGTTATAATAATTATGGTTGGTTGCTGCATAGGTTGTTGTATAATTGATTAAGTAGTTGTAAATCACGTTGAATATCCTCTTAATAAAGATGGTGAGTTATTGAATATGTTACTTTACTTGATGGGTGCTTAAGGGTTTATCATCAAGGTTTTCTTAAAGATTGCAAGTTGCTTAATAAGTTTCTTATATGTTGTTTACAAGGTTTATCTTGGTTGTAGGAAATGGATAGCATTGCAGTTTTACTCCAACACATGGGCAATGGGATCAAAACAAAAACTATATCAACTTTGATGTTTGTGGAATAGTAATTCGAAATGACTGCAACTGCAACAACCTGAATGGTATGATATGAAATGAATTGAAGCTGCAACTTGAATCAATACTATTGACAATACAATATCAAGTTAAAGATGGATACCATCCTTTAAAAATAGTTGATGATTTGTAACTGAAGTTCTACATAGAGTTGAAGAAAAAGGCAACGAATATCACAAAATACCCATTGTGTCTCACAATTGAAATCAATTCAATGGAACAATATTTTTTCTCAACTAGGAGTACATCAAAACATAATCAACTATATAATGAAGTTGCACAAACAGAAGAAGCATAATCAAATTCAGATGATGAACCAGTTGTTGATTGTGTTGCTGAAGAGGTTGCAGACTTTATTGATTATGCAGAACTGATCTCCAATCAGATTATAGAAATGATAGATGAAAGAAACAAAAATAATGAAGAAGAAGTGATTGACATTGATGACGATTTAGTCATCACAAACAACCATCACCAAGAGATCGCTTTGTCTCAAATATATAAGGACAAAGAAACATTGAAGATTGTTTTGAGCCATTATGCGATTAATAATCATTTCCAATATTGTGCACAAAAGTCATGCAAAAAGGAGTATCTAGTTGCTTGCCTTGATAAAAAATTTAAAGTGGATGTTACAAGCATCAAGGAATGGAAACACAAATCAATTCATAATTAGAAAGTTCCGCCACATTCACACTTGTGCTTTGGAGATAAGATTAAAAGACCAACGTCAAGCAACCTCGATAATCATTGCAGATATGAATAAGCACAAGTTCACAAACATCAAAATAAAGTACACAACTGTGGATATAATTAGGGACTTGAAACATGATCATGAAGTGCAAGTCAAATACAACAAAACTTGAAGATCTAGAGAAAAAGCTATTGAAAAAGTTAGAGGAAAAGCAGCCGAATCTTATGTAGAATTGCCTAGTTATCTGTATATGTTGCATCACACAAATCCAGGATCCTATATAGAACTAAAATCAGATGAAGATGACATGTTTTTATATGCTTTTGTAGCATTGAATGCTTCAATGAAAGGCTGTCCTTATTGCATACCTATTGTAATAGTTGATGGGACTTTCTTAAAATCAACATATGGAGGGACATTATTGGTTGCAGCAACTCAAGATGCTGAAGGTAAAATTTCCCCCCTAGCATTCTGTGTAGTTGATTAAGAGAATGATGACTCTTGGGAGTGGTTCTTTGACAAGTTTAGGAAAGTTTATGGTGTAAGAGAAGACATGAGCATCGTATCTGATCGACATGAAAGCATTATAAAAGCAACCATCACAGTGCACCCATAAGTACCACATGGGGCTTGCACCTTCCAACTGCTCAAAAACATGAAAAGCATGTTCAAGAAGAACTCAAAAAAGTTCAAGGATACATTTTTTGCAGCTGCAAATGCATATATTGTGAAAAAGTTTGAGTACAAGATGAGAGAACTTGATAAGGTTGACAAAAGGCTATGAACTTACCTACAAAAAATTGGGTATCACAAATGGGCAATGATTCACTCTCCAAACAATAGAGCTATCAATTTCTATGATGCTAGAGTGTTTACGATCTTTGGTGCAACAGTGGAGTTGGACTGATAGGAACATAGCAAACGTAACCTCCATAAAGTTGACTGACAAGCATGAAGTGATCCGGAATGACAACTACATCTACTCATTGAAGTTAACGGTATTATTCTCAATTAAAAATGCACCCTTCTTTTTTATTTAATTTAACTTCACTACACATACAAAACTAACCATATTACTCTTAATAAAAAAACAGGTGCACCCAACAAATCATATTTTGTATGAAGTTCGTGATGATGTCAAGAAATCAATAGTTGTTCTCAATTCAAGAACATGCACATGCAACAGATTTACCACCATAATTCAATTTGTTATTTAAATATTTTATTGTGGTTGCTTTGGTTTGTAGATTGATAACATGTTTCTTTATATGTTGTTTATGGACTTTATAAAGTTGCTTAAGAGTACAATAGTTGCTTAAAAATGTTGTTTTATATGTTGTTTTTGGGAATTATAAGTTGCAAGTTGCTGAATAGGTTGCTTAAGAGTTGATTAAGTAGTTGTAACAGTTGTTGTATATGTTGCTTATAATGACTGGTAGTTGCTGGATCAGATTGCTTAAGAGTTGCTTAAGTTGGTGTAACAGTTGCTGTATATGTTGCTTATAATGATTGATACTTGCTGAATATGTTGTTGTATATGTTGCTTATAATGATTGGTACTTGTAACAATTGTTGTATATGTTGCTTATAATTATAGGTAGTTGCTGAATAGGTTGCTTAAGAGTTGCTTAAGTAGTTGTAGCAGTTGTTGTATATGTTGCTTATAATGGCTGGTAGTTGCTCGATCAGTTGCTTAAGAATTCCTTAAGTAGTTGTAATGGTTGCTGTATATGTTGCTTATAATGATTGGTAGTTGCTGAATAGGTTACTTGTAATGATTTTGTATATGTTGGTTATAATGATTGGTAGTTGCCAAATAGGTTACTTACGATTTTATTTATTTGTTGCTTAGGTTGCTTAAAATTTGGTTATAATAATGATTGTGAGTTGCTGAATAAGTTGATTAGGGTTTAACATGATGCTTAAATATTAAGGTTTAACATCATTATAGATTACTGAAGCATTGTTTAACAACTTGCTTTACAAGTTGTTTGAAGTGTTAGATTTTTAATATGGTTAAATAATGAAATTACTTTAGTTGTTTTTATAAGATTGGTTATATTTCAATAGGTTTCAAATGAATCAACTTCCTTGTGCCGACACAATTGTTGTTTTTAAAGAAATGAATCAAGATCCTTATCAATATTGTTCTCCATATTGCACCAAGGAAGTCATGGTTGCAACTTACAAAGAAATTATATACCCTCTTGGCAATGAAGACACTTGACAAATACCTGAACATATCAAAGCTGTGAAAATACACCCTTTAGAAGGAAAAATAAGAGTAGGTAGACCAAAAAAAAAAAGAAGATGTAAAGCTGCATGGGAGAAAAACAAAAAACCAAAAAAGCAAAACAAATCCGAGAATTGCGGTCAAAGTGGACATAACAGAAAGACTTGCAGAAACCCTCGACAAAAAGATTAGATATTGACTTACAAAAACATACATTATTGCTTCATTTTTTTTTCAAAACAATATGAAAAGTTCAATTGTTTGATCTATACAATGGTTTTGGTTCATTTCCTTTATGTTTTACTTTAAAATTACTAATGATTTCTTTAATATATATAAAGTTTATTTACTCTATAAATTTATTGTTAATTAATCTACTTAACATGTTGCTTAAGTTTCTTTTGGGTTGTTGTACATGTAGTCATATAGAATTGCTCAGAAGGAAGCATTGTATGTTAATTATGGGGATTATGAGTTTCTTTAAGGTTGCTAATTTTTTGTTATAATAGAAATTGTGGGGTGTTGAATAGGTTGTTAATGATTGCTTAAATACTTACAAAGGTTGTTGTATATGCTGATATAAAGAGTGTAGGTTGTTGAATGCTTAATGGTTGCTTAAAAGGTTGATTTATATGCTATTTTGGGGGATTATAAGCCGCAGGTTGCTAAATATACTAATTAAGAGTTGCTTAGGAATTTTAAGGGTTTCATATCATGTTATTTTATGTGTTTCTTACGAGTTTTCACAACTTAAGAGTTTTCATAGTTTTTTGTTTATGATGATTGTGGGATGTTTAAGAGTTGAATGGGTTGTTTACAAGTGGTTGTTTAAGGGTTGCTGAGTAGGTTGATTAAGGGATGCTTTATATGTTGTTTTTAAATGTTTTATTTGGAAATTATCAAAGAAAGGCATTAAATTATAAAACAATTATAACAAAAAACTAATAATAACTATATGAAAACTAACATGGTCAACATCAAACTTAATAATTAGGCATGAAAAGTAATTCTTAAATACAACCAATAAGCATTTTGTCTTGGCAACAACAACAACTACATTAATAAAGCTTTCCCATTGTCTTATTGGTTGTGCCTTGCTCTCTACCTAATCATGACAAGCATACTCTCGTGCACTCTCATATCCACATTTTGGCTTTCCCATTACATATGAGTATAGTAAATAAGCAAGCCTAGACCTATGGCATTCGACATCAAAATCAGATCTTGGAATCTCTTTTCCGCCAATGAAATACTCAGCAAAAGAGAACATATATATCACACTATCTATGCACAAGCACAAAAAAAAAACATAAGTTATATCCTAAACAACATGTTAAAATATAATAAAATATTTAAGATTTCTAAAAATTAGACAGAAAGAAAAACTCACATAGACAACCCAGAAGGAATGTCATCATCCATAACTACTTTAAAAGAAGCAACTTGAGGTCTCCCAACATAAGGCTCTGAAGAGAAGTCTATATCGGTACGCTCATAAAATCTAATGGTAGACAAATAAGTAGGCAAAAATACACAAAATGGTTCTATAGCTAGCAAGGAAACATGATCCTTACGATCACAACTCAAAGTATTGTAAACATGAATCAACCTGTCTTTGAAAGACAATATAGCAAGGATCCAATGCTTTTCAATCTTAACTAAAATAGGAAAAAGAACATGATCTACTTGTAGCCAAGGTTTGTTTCAACTCAATGTAAAGCCCATCATAACCTTAGCAACAATGTGGTTGCGATTCATTACCCCATGATCGCGATTCTTCTTTAAAAAAGAATCATAAATGACTTCAATCCTCTTTTGAAAGGTAGTATTAGTTGTAGTGAACTTCAAAATAGTCGAGTCACCATACATACATTTCTTCCTCAAATAATAAAAGTCTACATCAACATGCTGCAAAGAAAATCAAATTTTTATAATAAATTTTACAACTAAATAAAGAAAGTAAACTAAAAAAAATTAAATTAAATAGCACAATATAAAAAAAAACAAGAACACTTACAGATTTTAAAATAGGTTGTCCACTATATTGAAGGGCATGAAACCACAACTTTTTAGTAATAACATCAACCCCAAGTTGCAACCCAGTAATGACAAGGTTGTCCTCTTTAGAGTACAATATCGATCTATTAAAAATCAAATAAATAAGATACGATTATAAAACTTAAAGAAATAACTAAAACAAAGATAACAAGAAACTAAATAAAAAACATCACTTACTTGTTATTACTTTTCATTCCTTTATCAAGCCATACGTAGAATTCTTGAACAGTGATAAAGTTAGGCAATTCACCAATTTTGTCATCTTATGGGCAAAGTCCTTTGAAAACCTTGATCCCTCCTGTAGATTGAATCACACTACTTTGCCTAGAAGAAGAATAGAAAGTTTGTAAAAAAGGTGACTGCAAGCATGGTGGAAGCTTAATTGTCTTTTTTTGATAGAGCAGGAGTAACATATCCCAAGTTACTCCCACTACTACCAACATAAGGGACAATAGTTGTGCAGGGAATAAGAGATACCTATAAAAAAACATAATTGAAAAGAAAGTAAACATAAGTAAGAAAAGATAAAATTGAATAAAAAAAAGTGTAGATTGAACAAAATCCCATAAAAATGCATCATTACAACAACCAAACACAACCATATAAACAACTACAACAACCATAAACCATAATGTAATGACCCAACTATTTCTAAGACCTTGGACCATTAAAACTACTAGACATAGCTACTAATATAAATAAAACATACATAAGAAATAATCGTAACTTTATTAAAAACTCCAAAGTAAATATTGAAATACATAAATGAGCGACATGGGATCCCATTATTTTAAAATAAAACAAAACTTTAAAATAAATGAAGTTGTTTACAAAGCTAAATGCGGAAAATACATAAAAACATAATTTAAAGAGACTAAAAATAATGTCGTCCTCGAATTGACACGCAGCCCATCCATTCCATCCATCCTCAACACACAAGCCAAGCCACCAAGAATCCTTCCGCCTCCGTATCTAATTTCCTGCATCACACTAAAAATAAAGGAGTGAGCCTAATGCTCAGCAAGAAAAATCTACTAATCAATCATATATCGTAAAACATAAACATAAGACTATATCAAAACATATACTATAAAACATATATCACAATTCTTACCCATGTACATGGTAAACATTAGGGTTTGCTAACTAAGCAACAATGAGCCTCAAAATACATTGAGGTTTGCTAGCTAAGCAACTATGAGCCCTATATAACATAAAACAACAATGGGGTTTACTAGCTAAGCAACTATGAGCCTCAAAATACATTGAGGTTTGCTAGCTAAACAACTATGAGCCCTAGATAACATAAAACATTGGGGTTTACAAGCTAAGCAACTATGAGCCTCAAAATACATTGAGGTTTGCTATCTAAGCAACTGTGGTCAGGAAGGTCACCAAAAGAGGGAATGTCCCCAGCTCAAGCCAGAGGAGAAAAGGGACAGCAAGATGGTTCCTGCCAAAGTCTTTGCCTTAACTCAAGGAGAAGTTGACGCTAGTAACAAAGTAGTTACAGGTCAGATTCCTATCCTCGATAGTATATGTTCTAGTATTGTTTGATTCGGGAACAACATACTCGTAAATCTCGTTAGGAATGATAGAGAAATTAGACAAATCTTGTAGAACTAGGTTTGTGACATAGTTGCCTTCGGGTGAAATAGTCTTATCATCACGAATAGTACGAGGCATACCGATCAAAAATTGAGGACGTAGAACTAGAATGAGACCTGATAGAAGACTTCAATGTGAAATTAGGCATGGATTGGTTAACAAAGCATGGCACAACCATCGACTACAAACGTAAGCAAGTAACATTCGAGACTCCTGACGGTTAGAGACTATGCTATATGGGACAAATGGTATCAGAGCCTTGACTCAGCCAGAAGTGTGGCTGACGGGGACATCGGGCCCGTAAGGGGGGTGATTGTGACAGTCAGTATCCTGTGATCCGTAAGGGGAAAGACTAGGTAAAGCTGTACAATCCCACACCGCTTGGGGAAGGTCAAGTGTGATGATTCTAAGATTATGTAGGTATGAGACTACACAGTTGAAGAGGGCTTGAATAGATTGATGGGTACTACCTATATCAACAAGATGCATCTTTTTTTCGGTAGCCCATTACTTGAGAACTCCAAAGTTAAGCGTGCTTGACCTAGAGTAATTTCAAGATGGGTGACCTCCTAGGAAGTTTTCCCAAGAAGCGTGCAAGTGAGGACAAAGCACGCTGGAAAGACTCGTGTTGGTTTGTAGGGTCAGTCATCATTCCATAAAATAGCCATAGTGACGTGGGGCGTTACAGATAACAACATAATTCATTTAAATAACATAAAAGACCATAAACAGTGTAATACAAAATAACTTTAAATAAAAACAAATAAATAAGGAAACATTGACTAAAACTATACCCCAGTTGCCTTCATCACATCTACAGCTTTATAGGAATTTTGTATAGCCTGGTCCAATTCAATGTCTGATAAAGAATAAAAAAAAAAGACACTTTTGGATCTTCAGCAACTGCCTCAACAACCTCACCAGCAACCTCAATGACAACCTTAGCAACCTCACTGGCAACCTCAGATACCTCACCGGCACCCTGAGTTGCAACTCCAACAACTTTTGGATCTTGAGCAACTTGAAAAGCAATTTCAGAAACCTCAGCAAGTGGGGCTGCAACTTCAACAACCTCACCAACAACCTGAGTTGCAACTTCATCAACTTCAGCAACCTGGGCAACTTGAGATGGAACTTTACAAGTATCATGACAATCATCAACCTATAGAATAAACATACAAATAAGAAAGCAAAAACATATAAATGATATAGATATAATTATAAGTTTTTTAAAAAAAAAAAAAAAACTCAACCTTAGAATCCTCATCCTTCTTTCCTCCACTATATTTTTCATCATTATCATCTTTCTCTTCTTCTTTACCATCATTGTCTTCTCCAACACACTTTGCATTGTCTTCATCATCATCTTCTTCTTCAGATTGGTGCACCTCTTCTTCTTCAAATTCGTCCTCCTCTTTTTCATCTTCTTCTTTCGAATTATTTTCAACCATTTCATCATCAACAATGTTGGTATTTCCCTCATCCTCAATATCATGAGAATCCTATTAAACAATACAAATACAGAACAAAAATAAAAAATAAGGAACAAATAATAATAGGACAAAACACAAAATGTTCAAAAAATATCCATAAAACAATACATACCTATTTCCCTAAAAAATGAGAACTAAATAGATTATGAAGCTTCAGAATTCCTGAACATGACTCTTCAATGAATACAACTCATGAATGACAATCTTGTGGCTCTCTTCTAATTTCTTGTTGCTTGCTTCTAATTTTGTGTTGCTTTCTTCTAATCTCTTGTTGCATGCTTCTAAATCTCGCAACTATGCATGCATGCTACTTAGCGAAACCCGAGGCATATCAGACATAGGAGATGAACAACCGCCAACATCAGATTGAGGATGAATACCAGGAAAAGAAGGTGAAGAACCACTAGCAACAGACCGAGGAGGAAAATCCACAAAGTCATCATCTCCTAATGCAACAACTCTAGAATTAGTTGCTGCAGTTCCATGAGCAACTCTAGCATTTTCAAGAACACCACTGTCAACCTCAACAGCATCCTTTTCTTTTGGAAACAAAGTCTTAATTTCTGAGTTTTTTCTCTCCTTGAAAGTAGGATATATATTCCTCAATTTCAACTGCAAGAAAAAAAAGTCAAATATATATTCAAAAGTATATCATTAAAAGCATATTATTAAAAATAAAAATACCTCTGCAACATTAAAAGATAACACCTCAATCATCTCTGAGAATGAAGGCTGAGTGTTGCTTGACCATTTGACAATGTGTGGGATAGATCCATGAGAGAGATGACAATATCTCTCATTCAAGTATGGACAACACTAAAAAAAACCATACTTGAAAGGCATATGGAAACCCAAGCAACCTATAAAAAGACTTGTCTTTTTTCTTTTCATCTTTTTGCTATCTTTTTTACTTTTTTTTTTCCAATAATCTGTTTCTTCAAAGATTCAACTGTGGCCTTGAAAACTTCCTTACCCCAAGGAAATTCAGAAAACTCACCACTATCTATAATATTGAAGTCTTCTTTTGGGATAATATTAGTATCAGAAGAACTAAGTAAGAAGTTGTGCAAAAAATGCATCAATGAAACCTTCAAAGCATCCTCATCATTTTTCCAGGATTTCTCATCAAAGCATTCTTTAAGAACTTTCTCATTGATCTTCGAATGGTCCTTAAAATATGTATAATAAAGACCATCATTCTTTGTAACATATTTCATTTTATCTGTTGATCCTAAACACTGTAAATCTGTGACCAATGCAAACTTCCTCATCCCAAAACGAAGCTTCATTCCATTTATACCAACCCAGATCTCTAGTTTGTTACGTTGTTGCAACACTCTTAGCAATAGACTGTGGATAAGTTGATGTTGCATTGTGAACTCTGGCAGAGTTAGGAAATGGCCAAAACATGAATTACCAAATTCACTAACTTGCTTTGTTGAAAGCTTTTCGTGGGTAACTTGAATCTGAGAATGTTTGATTGTAGAAGCAATTTTTGAAGAACAATGATTATCCGGATGAATTAGGAAATTAATACCCTACAAAACATAGCAAAAGAACACACAAAATTAAATAGAAAAATACAAATATTAATAAATTAAGCCACAATCAGCAACCCATAAAGAAACATGTTAATTAACCATCGAAACTACAAAAGCAACCCACAATAACTTATTAAACATGCACCAACAACCAATTAAGCAATCATTGAAACTTCTAATCAACCCATAATATGCAATAACAACATATAAAACAAATAAAGCAACCCTATAAACATCAAAGTGTCATAGAAAGCAACACACACAGCAACTTGTTAAGCTACACAAACAACAACCATTTAAGCAACCCTTGAAACAATACAACAACCCTATATAGCAACCTTTTCTAGCAACAAATAAACCAACCCTATAAACTTTGAAGCAACATAGAAAGCAACCCACACAGCAACCAGTTAAGCAACACAAACATCAACCATTTAAGCAACCCTTGAAATAATACAACAACTCGTTCTAGCAACAAATAAAGCAACCCATAAACAACATAGTAAGAAACCACACAACAACCTATTAAGCACCAATTGAAACAATACATAAACCAATTATAGCTACATAGAAAGCAATCTACACATCAACCAATTAAGCAACCCACACAGCAACTAGTTAAGCAACCTTCAAAAGTCCTAAGCAACTCATAATACTCTTCAAAAACATAAAAAACAATATATTAAACAATCCTATAAACTCCTAAGAAACCCGTAGACAACATTGAAACCATAAAGCCACAAAGCAACATAGAAAGCAGCCCTTAATAAAATATAGCAACCAATAAAGCAACAAATCACCAAAATAGATAATAAACAACCAACCTAAGCAACAAATAATACCTACCAAACAATAAAATTAGAACAGTAAAACATAGGGAACTCAAGAACCATTGCTAAGGTGAAAGTAATTGAAAATGGACCTTAGGAGTGGATTCACAAGGTTCTTCAATAGTTAATTGACTTTTTTTTGGTTCTTTTTGCTTTCCTAGCTTCATGTTTTCTATTGTAGTATTTTCTTCACTATTGCTTCACTAGAAGAAGCAACTGTAGATTTCATATTAGATTTAGAAGTTGGAATATTTGTTTGGGATGGAGGAGATGCAGACGAAAACCATGTATGAATCATGACTCCTTAAAGCTGCTACAACATGAGAAAAACAGATACATTTACCACAAATGCATTAAAATACATCAAAATTTGAACTGTTAAGTCTATCTAACATTGAGCACAAATTAAGTAAGCATTAAAAAAATGGCTGGTTATCATCTGGTATCTTATTATAAGCGGTACTGACATACATCCAAGGGTTTTCTAGCATATCTTAATATCTTAATGAAGAAAAAAAACTACACTACAACCATTACACATGTTTATATAATAGAGGGACAAAGAGAAGACCTTCAGAGGGATATGTAGTGGGTTGAGTTTTAGTCAAATCTATTTGAGTTAGAGTTAAATAAGCAAGACTAAAAGTGCATGCCACAAAGAAAGATAAAACCTGACAACATAATTATATTCACATGAACTACTTGGCCTTTCTAGTCATAGAGAGCTCAGATAGCAAAGTCCCCAAATAAATATGAACACTGTTTAACATTAACAATAAGTATTTAGGTGAAAACATTTTCCCAAGAGACTTAAATTGAATATGTCAGACAAAGAAATTTCTAAACCAATAATCACATAGAAATAATAATTTATCCTATGCTGCTCAATTTAATATGCTGCTTAATTTTGTAGCTTCTATTACTCATATATGTAATTTCATATTAATTGCTGCAAAGGCTGATGGTGCTCTGGACAAGGCAAGGAAACACAAGAAGAGACAGCTAGAGGACACACTGAACCTTGTTATAAAGAAGAGGAAGGTAATGATGTATATATGTAACATTTATTTTAATATTTTTGTTCATGTACTATTTTTCATGTTATTTTATCCATTATTGATGGACCCAAAATGGGTATGTTTTAAAAATTTATACTCGCAAGTGCACGAATCGTATATGGAATATAGTGTTCGTGTAAGCACGAGATCGAACCCAAAGGAGTTGTCTAAAATAAAAAAGAAAACTATTTTAAATCAAAACTAATAAATTCTAACCTAGCTTCAAAAATTGATGAGGTTTAATGTCATGAATATAAAATAAAAGATTTAAAATAAAGCTATTTAAGAGAATAAAAATAACTCAATAAGGATTTTAAAATAAGTGGTAAAAGGAAATATTATTAAGATACTATAATCCACAAAATGTAAGTTTAATATTATTTATTAGTATATTGATTCCCAAGTTTTAGTGATAGTTAAAATAAATCAAACTATCATTTTCCAAATAGATTTATAATTTTAAGCACAAATTACTTCTAAAAAGATATGATTTTTCTTCACTTTTCAAAAATTATAATTTCAAAGTATTTAATGTGAATCAACCTAATGAAACAACAAAAAATCAAATAACATTATTTTTAAGGCAAAACATAATATTTTTGTTCTAAGCATGGATGTGTACAATTTAATGACACATCTTACACAATGAATATTATGTTTTTGCAAAATGAAGAACAAAGTGCATATTATCTAACAATCCAAAATATGAGATATTAAAGATGAAAGACATATATGAAGAAGAAAAATCCATAAATTTTGTTGCATTACAAGGGAAATCAACATACAACATAAATATTATCTAGTTACAAGTTGTTTCATCATGATCTTAATAATCTTATGAAAAAGTTTAGAAGCATATAACTAGAATAGAAATTACAAAATAAACAAAATGCATACTTGAAAATGCTCTTGAAAAACCCAAAAATGGAAGAGAGAATGGTAGAGAGAAAATGGGAGAAAAGAAGATGGTAACAAAAAATTAAGCACCCCAAAATGATCTTGAAAACCCTTATTTATAGCCAAAATGAGATTATTAAAATAATCAATTTAAATTAATTAAATTGATTAGATTAATTAAATTAGTACTAATATGGCAAGTATGGGTAATTTGTAGGAGTGATGATGATTTTTGGGTAAAATTTGTGAAAAAGTGGGGTAAAAATATAGCATTTTTAGACCAAAGTACAAAGGGATAAAATGACAATTTTTGGGCTCAAGAGAGTGGGAAGATGGCTGGTGGCAGCTGGGAAATAGCCAGGAGGATGGGCTTCTACAACTGGCTGGATGAGAGGCTTGGGCCTGGGGCGTGTTGGGCCTGGTCTAGGAGGAGGCTGGTGTGATGGCTAGCTGTTGAGGCAACTGGAGGTTGGCAGGCGCAGGGAGGGAAGGTGATGGGCATAGGCTTGGGCCAATGGCTGGAAGAGGCATTTGGTGGCATCAGCTGAAGGAGAAGCTGAATGGGGCCTCGAATGGCTGGCTGGGTGAGGTGTCAGGAGTGGGCCGAACTGGCTTGGGCTAGGAGCTGCTTGTGGTATTTCCATAATACCATTTTTCCTTTCTTTTATCTAAAAAATGTCAAATTTCCTTCATTTTTCTTGCTTTTTTCAAGAGCAAAAAAATGCAACAAGTTCTCTACAAAAAAAAAAAATAAACATAAATTAAATTAAAACTAAATATTTTCAATAATAAAATATACAACAAAAGTTCCATGAAAATATTAATTAAAACTTAATTTACTTTAAACATTTAAGCTCAAAATTGCATCTTTTTACTCCTAACTTAACAACATTGATTTTAAATAATTAAACTATAACATTTTACAATAATATAACTATAAAATACAAAAATATATATAAAATTAAAATAAACCTAATAAATTTAAAATTACTTAAAAACTTAATAAATAAATTAAAAACTCAAGAATTAAGCAACAATTAGCACATAAAAACCAGTAAAATAACTCTATTTTGTAGAGTTATCACACCCCAAACTTAAAATTTTGCTAATCCTCAAGCAAAAGAAAAATTAAGACACATTTTTTTTATTGGTGATATAAAAAAGATTTCCTCAAAAATTGCACAATGAAAATAAATATAAAAAATTATTATGAATAAAAGTTAAGCTTATGTAATTAATTAAATTGTCAATTTCGCTTTAAAGACAGGTTTTCATTAAAATTATTTTTCACATAAACTTATAGGAAATAAGAGTGTTCTTGTTATGAAAAATGTAATTTTTGTTATAAGCAAAATTGATCCTATAATTAAAAATAAAGCTTAAAAAATATTCATATTTTTAAGAGATCTAAACTCAAACTCAATCAAGATTTTTATCATTGAAAATGAAAAATATCAGCAAAATATTTTTTTTGAAATTTTTTTTTTGAATTTTTATGAAAATGAACAATTAATTTTTTTTTTATATATAAATATTTTTTTTTTCAAACAAACATAAATAAAAACAAAAATTAACACAAAACATAAAAATTTAAAACAACGCAATCATAAACACAATAAATCATACTCACCTTAATGATAATAACCATATAAACTCGATACCCCCAAACTTAATTTAAGCATTGTCCTCAATGTGTCAAAATATAAATATAAATTGAAATTGAATAGATTTTAAAGTTTAGAATGATCCTACCTCGATATAGTGCATCGCTAAGAGAGTAAAAGATACAACAAACAAAAATTAAATCACACATAAAACAAACAAAACAAATAAAACACAAGTTATCAAGATCACATAGGAATCAAAGAGCATGGTAAACAGGGTCCTCAAGGAGGATCTCATCCACTTCATCGGTTTTCAACTCTAAAAATGGTTTTAATTTTTGTCAATTAACTTTAAATATATCACCATTTTTAGGATTTTCGATTTCAATAGCTCCATGTGGAAAAACAATACGAACAATATAAGGAACGAACCACCTAGAGTGTAACTTTCCCGGGAATAAATGCAAACGAGAGTTGTATAAAAGGACTTTCTGACCTGGAGAAATATCTTTTCTCAAAATCTTTTTTTTGTCATGGTAAAATTTCATGCGATCCTTATACTTTTTTGAATAGTCATATGCATCATTCCTAATTTCGTCTAGTTCATTTAGTTGAAGCTTTCGTTTCTCACCTGCCTTGTCTAAAGAAAAATTTAATTGCTTAATTGCCCAAAAGGCTCTATGTTCTAACTCAACAGGTAAATGGCACGCCTTCCCATACGCAAGTCTGTAGGGTGACATGCCAATGGGTGTTTTGTACGCGGTACGATACGCCCATAATGCATCAGTGAGTCTTGAGGACCAATCTTTCCTAATTGGATTCACAGTTTTTTCTAAAATGTGCTTAACTTCCCTATTAGACACTTCAACTTGACCACTAGTTTGTGGGTGATATGGTGTTGAGACTTTATGTGTAATGCCATATTGTTTCATCAAATGTTCAAATGGCTTATTACACAAGTGTGTACCGTTATCACTAATTACGGCACGTGGTGAACCAAAACGGGAAAATATATTTTCTTTCAAAAATCGAAGCACAACTTTGTGTTCATTAGTGTGGCATGCAATAGCCTCAACCCATTTAGACACATAATCAACTCCAACAAGAATATAAAGATTACCAAAAGAGTTAGGAAATGGTCCCATAAAATCAATACCCCAAACATCAAATATGTCAATAATAAGAATAGGATTTAAAGACATCAAGTTTCTTTTAGTTAAACTTCCTAACTTTTGGCAATGTTCACAAGCTTTACAATAAACATATGTATCATGAAAGATAGTAGGCCAATAAAAACCACATTGTAAAACTTTAGCAACTGTTTTCTTACCACTAAAATGTCCTCCACATGCATGATCGTGACAAAAAGATATGATTTTAGATTGGTCACAATTTGGAATGCATCTTCTAATTATTTGATCAGGGTAGTATTTAAACAAGTAAGGATCATCCCAAATAAAGTTTTTCACCTCAGAATAAAATTTATATTTATCATGCTTAGACCAATGAGATGGTATTTCTTTAGTGACCAAATAATTAACAATATCAGGATACCAAGGCAATGAAGAAACATGCATCAATTGTTCATCAGGTTAAGTTTCAGTGATAGGAGTGGAGTCATGTATAGTTTCAACAACTAGTCTAGATAAATGATCAGCAACAACATTTTCAAATCCTTTTTTATCTCGTATTTCTAAATCGAATTCTTGTAAAAGTAGGATCCAACAGATCAAACGAGACTTAGCATATTTTTTCGACAAGAGATATTTTAATGCAGCATAATCAGAATAGACAATAATTTTAGATCCTAACAGATAAGACCTAAATTTCTCTAATGCAAAAACAACAGCAAGCAATTCTTTTTTGGTTGTGGAATAATTTAATTGAGCATCATTTAAAGTTTTTCTAGAATAGTAAATCACATGAGGTATTTTTTTCAAGTCTTTGTCCTAAGACAACACCTACAGCATAATTAGAAGCATCACACATTATTTCAAAAGGTATTTTCCAGTCAGGAGGTTGAATAATGGGTGCAGTAGTCAACAAATTTTTCAAATTTCAAAGGCAACATGGAAATCATTATTAAAGACAAAAGCATTTTCTTTTCCAAGTAAATGGTATAAAGGCCGAGAAATTTTGCTAAAGTCTTTTATAAATCGTCTATAGAAACCAGTATGGCGTAGGAATGATCTAATTTCTTTCACAGTTTTAGGTGGGGGAAGTTTTGAAATAAGATCAACTTTTGCTTTATCAACTTCTATTCCCTCAGATGAGATTATATGACTTAAAACAATTCCTTTTTTAACCATAAAATGACATTTTTCCCAGTTAAGCACAAGGTTTTTCTCTTTGCAACGAATCAAGACAAGTGAAAGATGGTGCAAGCATTCATCAAAGGAGGAGCCAAACACAGAAAAATCATCCATAAATACTTCAAGAAATCTTTCAACCATGTCAGAAAAAATTGAAATCATACACCTTTGAAAAGTCATAGGTGCATTGCATAATCCAAAAGGCATGCGATGTTATGCAAAAGTTCCGAAAGGGCATGTAAATGTAGTCTTTTCTTGATCTTCTGGGGAAATGGGGATTTGGTTATATCCCGAATACCCATCAAGAAAGCAATAATATGCATGGCCAGCTAAATGTTCAAGCATTTGATCAATAAAGGGTAATGGAAAATGGTCTTTTCTAGTAACATTATTCATCTTTCTATAGTCTATGTACACTCTCCACCCCGTTTGTATTCTAGTAGGGATTAATTCATTTTTCTCATTTTCAACAACTGTGATCCCAGACTTCTTAGGCACAACTTGAACTGGACTAACCCATTGACTATCAGAAATAGGGTAAATGATACCTACGTCTAACAATTTTATGACCTCTTCTCTAACTACTTCTTTCATATTTGGATTTAGCCTTCTTTGACATTCCCGAGAGGTTTTAGCATTCTCTTCTAGATGGATTCTATGCATACATATGGATGGGCTAATTCCTTTAATGTCTCCAATGGTCCAACCTATGGCTTCTTTATGTTTTCTAAGGACATCTAACAATTTATCTTCTTTTTCTTTATCTAAGGCGGATGCTATGATAACAGGTAAGGTTTCAGACTCTCCTAGAAAATCATATTTTAAATTTTCTGGCAAAGGTTTAAGGTCTAACTTTGGAGACTCAGAAATTGATTGAACATGATCTAAGGGTGAAAAAGGTTCAACTTTGGTTTCATTTAAGGGTATGGACTCTAGCAAAGAATTCACATCATCATTAAAGTCATCAACATGCAAGTTCATACCAAAGTATTTTTAAAAAAAGTCAAGTAAGTCATTTCCATCATCTTCACAAATACTATCTATCATGTTAACTTCATGCACTTCCTCACACTCAACAAATTTAACAACATTAAATACATTCAATTCAACAGTCATATTTCCAAAAGATAATTTCAAAACACCATTAGGAAAATTTATGATTGCATTAGATGTAGATAAGAATGGTCTACCTAAAATGATAGGAATTTGAGCATGCATATTTTCCACAGGTTGAGTATCAAGAACAATGAAGTCAATAGGAAAATAAAATTTATCAACTTTTATCAAAACATCCTATATAATGCCTCTAGGAATTTTCACAGAACGATCGACTAATTGAAGAGTTATAGAGGTAGGTTTTACCTCACCAAGACCAAGTTTCTTATAAACAAAATAAGGCAATAAATTCACACTAGCACCCAAATCAAGTAAAGCCTTGTTAATAAAATGATCACCAATAATGCAAGAAATTGTGGGACACCCAGGATCTTTATATTTAACAAGACTCTTATATTGAATAATGGAACTAGCTTGTTCAGTTAAAAACACCTTTTTAGGAACATTAGTGTTTCTTTTAACAGTACAAAAATCCTTTAAAAATTTAGAGTAGGCAGGAATTTGTTTAATGGCATCTAAGAAAGGGATATTGATACTAACTTGTTTAAAAACTTCTAGGATGTCATTATATTGGCTGCCTTTTTTAATTGGAAGGTAATCTTTGTGGGAATGGGGATTTTGGAATGCAAGGATGGATTGGAGTTTCCTTGTTTGAAGAGTCATTGGCATGAGAACTAGAAGGCTGACTCTTTTCTTTTTCTTTTCGTTTTCAACCTCGGGTATGTAATCGGGTTTAACAACGTTCTTTCCAGACCTAAGAGTTGAAATTGATTTGACTTCTCCATTATGACTAGACTTTCCTATCTCATATTGACCTTTTGGATTAGGGATAGGTTGATTAGGGAATGTTCCTTTTTCTCTATCAGCTAAAGCAGTGGCGAGTTGTCCTACTTGTGTCTCAAGTTTGGTAATTGATTGAGACTAATTTTGTAGGTTTTGTTGAGTGGATTGCATAAATTGTTGCAAAGTATCTTCTATGGAAGGTTTTCTTTGTTGAGGATATGGTTGATTTTGTGGGGCATGAGCTTGGTTTTGTGTGTTGTATTGGTGCCCTTGAGTCATTTGGGGTTGGTTTTGTCTCCATGAAAAGATTGGATGGTTTCTCCAATTTGGATTGTAGGTGGATGAAAATGGGCTATCATTTTGTTTCCCATAAGAATGAAGAGCATTGGCCTCCTCAAAAAAGGCTTCTTGGTAGGAAGGACATGATTGGGCATTATGGAAAGGACTAGAACATATAGAACAAACATCTTTTCTTGGTTGTATTGGAGAATTTATAGTTTGGCTTATGGCTAAAGCTTTTACTTTTTTCGCTAATTTGTCTAAGGATGTTCTTAAGTCTAATTCATCTTTTACTTCACACCTTCCTCCTCTTTTTGGTGAATTAGTTGACCTAGACTTAGGATCAAAATAATTCAATTGTTGTGAATTGACAGACAAATCTTCAAGGGTATCCTAAGCCTCTTGTCGTTGAAATTTTAAAAAATTTATAGTATGCATAGATTGAATCATTTGACGATTAGAGGGAATCAAACCATCATAAAAATATTTCACCAGTCTCCATTTTTCAAAACCATGATGAGGATATTTTAATAATAAATCTTTAAATCTTTCCCAACATTCATAAAACTCTTTATTATCTTTTTGAAAAAACTCAGAGATTTCTCTCCTTAGACTATTAGTTTTAGACATAGGAAAAAATTTCAGCAATAATTTATTATAAAATTGATCTCATGTAGTTATAGACCCCGTGGGAAGGGAATTTAACCAAGTTTTTGATTTGTCTTTTAATGAAAAAGGGAACAATCTTAGTTTGACCGACTCATCAGAAATTTTTTGAAATTTAAATGTTGAGCAAATTTATGAGAAATCTTTGACATGCATGTAAGGATCCTCTTTATCTAACCCATAAAAATATGACAACAATTGAATGATTGCTGGTTTAAGCTCAAAATGAGTAGCAGAAGTTGTAGGAAAAACAATGCATGAAGGAACATTAGATGAAATAGGTGAAAAATATTCAAGCAAAGTTTTTTCAGGCATAACATTTTCATCAACAGGAGTAGCAATTTGTTCAATGATGCTCAAATTCTTACTAACATTTTCAATTTCAAACAAAGATAGACATCTTTTTACTAATCGATTTTTAGAGTTACGTTCCCAATGATGCATACAATTTTCATAAAGCAATAGAGATAATCTCAAACAAAGAATTTTCTGATGTGGAAGATCAGTTAAAACCGCAACCACAAAGCATAATTAGGATTTTTAGAGATTTCACAACAATATAATTCTTATGGTTTACTTGTCCCCAGGCCTATTTGATTCCACTTACTTGCGCACTACTAACAACTCCCCGAGGTTAATTAGTAGAGGCGGATTGAGAATTTTGTTCAAATTTCTATTAAGAAAAAATTGCTTATGGTGAAAGGACAAGATTTAGGTTTTTCTCTTCTTTTTTTTTTTCAAGTATTTTTCACAATTACACTAAAATATGATGAAAGACAGAAAAATAAGGCAAAAATTAAATAAGACTAAAATTTAGGCAAGAGTAGGGAGGCATAACATGCCATCAACCATAGCAAAATTAAGGTAAAAATTAGGAGGAAAAATTGCCGTCAACTAGTAATTTGCAAAAATAAAATAAAATAAAAACTACAACAATATAAATAAAGAAAGTTACAACAAAGGTTAGGAGGCACAAGTGCCATCAACTAACAAAGAAATACAAGGAATAAAACTATAACAAAATTAGGAGGCACAAGTACCGTCAACTATAAAAATTAAAAAGATAGATAGGAGGCACAAGTGCCGTCAACTAAAAAAACAATAAATATAGAAATATAAGTAAGTGTTTTTTTTTATGGGTGGTAGAACTGTCCCAAATTTTCTTTTTATCTCTTCTTTTTTAGTTTTTTTTTATAGTTTTAAATATATATATTTGTATCTATAGTTTTTTTTCTCTTTTCTTTTTAAGTGCAAAAAGTAGAATAACTAGTAGAAGAATTCACTAACCTTGAGATAAATTTCGTTTCCTTTCTTGCAACTCCCCTGCAACGGCGCCAAAAACTTGATGGACCCAAAACGGGTATATTTTAAAAATTTATACTCGCAAGCGCACGAATCGTATATGGATTATAGTGTTCATGTAAGCACGAGATCAAACCCAAAGGAGTTGTCTAAAATAAAAAAGAAAACTATTTTAAATCAAAACTAATAAATTCTAACCTAGCTCCAAAGATTGATGAGGTTTAATGTCATGAATATAAAATAAAAGATTTAAAATAAAGCTATTTAAGAGAATGAAAATAACTCAATAAGGATTTTAAAATAAGTGGTAAAATGAAATATATATTATTAAGAAACTAGAATCCACAAAATGTAAGTTTAGTAATATTTATTAGTATATTGATTCTCAAGTTTTAGTGATAGTTAAAATAAATCAAACTATTATTTTCCAAATATATTTATAATTTTAAGCACAAATTATTTCTAAAAAGATAGGATTTTCCAAATAGAGTGGGAAGATGGCTGGTGGCAGCTGGGAAATAGCCAGGCGGATGGGCTTCTACAGCTGGCTGGATGAGAGGCTTGGACATGGGGCGTGTTGGGCCTGGTCTAGTAGGAGGCTGGCGTGATGGCTAGCTGCTAAGGCAGCTGGACGTTGGCAGGTGCAGGGAGGGAAGGTGATGGGCGTGGGCCTGGGCCAACGGCTGGAAGAGGCATTTGGTGGCATCAGCTGAAGGAGAAGTTGAATGGGGCCTCGAATGGCTGGCTGGGTGAGGTGCCAGGAGTGGGCCAAACTGGCTTGGGCTAGGAGCTGCTTGTGGTATTTCCATAATACCATTTTTCCTTTCTTTTATCTAAAAAATGTCAATTTTCCTTCATTTTTCTTGCTTTTTTCAAGAGCAAAAAAATGCAACAAGTTCTCTACAAAAAAAAAAAAAAATTAAATTAAAACTAAATATTTTCAATAATAAAATATACAAAAAAAGTTCCATGAAAATATTAATTAAAACTTAATTTACTTTAAACATTTAAGCTCAAAATTGCATCTTTTTACTCCTAACTTAACAATATTAATTTTAAATAATTAAACTATAACATTTTACAATAATATAACTATAAAAATACACAAAAATATATAAAATTAAAATAAACCTAATAAATTCAAAATTACTTAAAAACTTAATAAATCAATTAAAAACTCAAGAATTAAGTAACAATTAGCACAAAAAAAGTGGTAAAATAACTCTATTTTGTAGAGTTATCAATTATGCTTTTTCATAACATTGAAAGAAAAGGGATATAAAACAAATGCATTGTTTTTCAGATAGCAGTGAAATTCAAAGAACATCTCAATTTAACTTTTGCACTGAAGAGTGTTTTCTAGATTGTTGTTCAGGTTTTCTATTGGTGGATTGCAGTTGTATTGTAGTTCTTGGTTTCATCAAGTTTTACATACTGTTAGAAGTGATCTTCCTTTCTAGCCTTTCAAAGCATAGTAACACATGTCTTTTATTTAGTATGTATATAATTCTGGATGTTGAATTTATTTTATGTTTTATTCTGAATAAAAAGAATTCTCGGGATCATGATTATACATACCAATACAATGGCTTTAACAAATTTCTCCTAGAGCTCATAGGGTAAATTATTATTTCGTTATTCAATAATCTGAGTATAGCCTAGAAATAAATAAACAATAAAAATGAAAATTTCCAGCAAAAATCCTTATAGAGATAAAAATAAACCAAGAAATCTAAGACTATTGAAGATGCAAGACCAGTGCACCAACAAAAGTTCATTCAAAATTCAAACTCCTCACACAACTTGCACTTGTAGTGATTAAAGCATTAGTCAAAGTCCCTGTTCCAATTTCTACGAGTCTACTACAGAAATCGTATACACAATGCTCGACAAAATGTATCAACCAATTTGTACGAGTTAACACCCAAATTCAATCAAACTCATTTCCAAAACTATAGAGACAATGTGATTTTGAGAAAAAAAGCAGAAATCAAACTCAATACACGGGTAGCAATCTCTATCTCAGGAAGCATACAAAGAAAATATAAATGCAGTGGGTTACCTGGCCAAGCGATTTTCTTCTAAAGCAGCTTTTAAAGTTGAGAGCAATTTCTTATTTTGGAGCAACTTTGGAGCTTCGATTTGGACCAAAACCAGTCGGGGTTCGTTATGGTTTGGAGCTATGATTTGGAAAAAATCCAATCGAGTTTTGCTGAGAAAATGAGTTGCAATCACCGTCTGGTTTTGGTGAGAAAATGATAAGATGAAGAAAAAAAAATGGGTATGGATTTGCAGATAAGTGGAAGCAAGGGTTTGGAAATTTGGGTCTGATTATGCATGCTGAGAAGAGAAGAGGAGAAGATGAAGAAAAGTATTAGGGAATTAGTTTTGAAATCGTAAAAATGAAATAAAAAAATTTATTTACATAAAAATTAAAAAGAAAACAAATATAAAAATGGGAAACAAAGACAAATACCGTATAAATGAAAAAAAGAAAGTAAAATGACTGTATGTACGGTAATTTCCCTTTAATATATGTGTGAATATCTGTGAATGTTATGTTGTGTTATGCATATTTATGAATGAACGACGAGGGCCGGGAACGGCAAAGGCTGGGTACAACAAGGGGTTAGGATCAGCATTGAGCATGCTGAGTGCAGGCCGCTAGGCCGAGACCCTCCAAGGGTGCTGTATCCACCCGCTTGGTGAATACCGTGAACCCAGAGCCTGGTAAAGCACCTGGGTCGGTTAGGCCGCTATGTGTTTAGTTTGTTGACTGTTTGTGTTATTATTCTTGGATTGGATTATGCTTTGTATGTATTGAGTTTTCTTGCTGGGCTTCAGCTCACGGGTGCTCTATGGTGCAGGTAAGGACAAAGGAAAGGTCGACCAAGTATGAGTACAATGAGCGTGGAGTGACAGGTACATGTTCAGCCTATTTGGCTGCCACGACGAGGGTTATTTTTGGAAATGTATTGTAATGATTTGTTTTTATCACTTAGGTTGACCGTATTTATATTTTGAGTTGTAATACATTTTCTAAATAGTATTTTGGGACTGTATAATTTTTTTATGATTTCAATAAATGTCCCAAATATTTATATTTAATGTCGTTAAACAAGTTTTATTTCAATTTAGTCACACTTTTAACCTAAAACCTTGATTATTGAGCTAATGACACATTTATAACTCACATAGTAATGGCTCTAAGGAAGTAGGGTGTTACAATATGGTTTGAAACAAGCTCCAAAATAATGGCATGAGAAGTTTGATAAAGTCATTGTTTCTAATGGATTTAGACACAACAATGTGGACAAGTGCTTATACTCTAAGACTTGTGGTGACTATGTCATACTTGTGTGTCTATATGTAGATGATATGTTGATTTTGAGTAATGCCATGAAAGGAATAATGGAAATGAAGAGGTTTCTCTCTTCTAACTTTAAAATGAAAGACCTTGGAGAGGTAGATACCATTCTAGGTATCAAAGTTAGAAGGAATAGTGGGGGTTATGTGTTAAGTTAAACCCACTATGTTGAAAAAGTGTTCGACAAATCTAGTCATCTCAAAATAAAAGAGGCACATACACCATTTGATTCAAACATGAAGTTTGAAAAAAATGAAGGAAGAGCGGTGGCTCAATTGGAATATGCAAGTGCAATAGGTAGCCTAATGTACGCCGCTCATTGCACAAGAGTGGATATTGCATATACGGTTAGTAAACTTAGTAGGTTTACTAGCAATCCGAGTATCAAGCATTGGAAAGCTATTGAGAGAATACTTGGTTATCTTAAGGGTACCGTGGAGTATAGTCTTCACTATACAAACTTTTCAAAGATACTTGAAGGATATTCCGATGCTAATTGGATATCGGGAATTGGAGATAATCTCTTCATCACTGGTTGAGTGTTTACTCTTGGAGGAGGTGCAATCTCATGGGGCTTCAAGAAGCAAATGTGTATTTCACACTCAACCATGGAAGCGAAGTTTATAGCTTTAATGGCAACCGGAAAAGAGGCCGAGTGGCTTAGGAATCTCACGATGGATATTCCTTTAACCATGGATATGGTATCAACAATTTCAATACATTGTGATAGCCATTCCGCACTTGCTAGAGAATATAATAGTGTGTTAGTTTAAGGCATGAATATGTGAGACAATTGATTCAAGGTGGAATCATATCGATCTCATATGTTAAAACAAGTGAGAACTTAGCGGATCCATTTACAAAACCTCTTGTGAGAAAGTTAGTAAATTATACTTCAAAAGGGATGGGATTGAAGTTCCTAGAAGAATAGATTCACTAATGATGGAAACCCAACTCTCAACTTGTACAAATCAAGGGAAAGAGTTCAACGGGTAAGAACAAGCCATTAATAAGTGAATAATTTCAACACTAAAATTTATGATGAGTTCTATCGAGATGGTTAGTGTTGGTTGCTACCGAGTTAGGGTTAAGCCTAGGGCTTTTAATGAAGTTAAGTTGAGTGTAACAAGCATCTATAAAGGTAGCAAAGATGTCGTAAGAACTTCACCTATGTGGACTTAGAGGTGGTGCTGCCTCTCATGGGAGTTGGAGTTTCTCCCCGCAAAGTCCATGAAGAGATAAACACATGACCATGATATTGCTAAGCGAGAAAGTGGGAAAACAAAAGATGTGGTGGAGGTGTGTGAGGTATCACCGGTGTTATCATATGGAATACTTGGTTCAAGCTTTAAGATACTAATGATTTCGATAATACTTTGTGGTATTTTCACTAAGATAAAGTTCAAACCGAAAGGCACTTTATTTTATACACAAAAACTGTTTAAGCTAGAGAATGTGGCTTGTATTTAACCAAGTGTGGGATTGTTATGATTGGTTAAATATAAATGATAAAGTGTTAAAATACAAGCAATTTATAAACACTTAGTAGAATTCATATAGTGAAGATGTGAATTTGAGTTTCAAATTGTAGGCACTTATAAAATGCAAATTTGGGTCCAAAGTGATACATAAAAGTATCTAAGGGTTCCCAAAAAGTTTGGTGGCATTTGGAGCATTTTTTGGACCTTTGGAAGTGTCCAAAGTCAGAGGGGGTGGCGATACGTCACCACCCAAGAGGTGACACGTCACCTGCTGTATTACGTGGATTTACGTAAATGCTCTAAATTATGTGTTTTACAAGTCTAAACCTATTGGTTGGACCTAATGACGGTGCCTACTATATATATGAGTCAAAAATAGTTATTTGGGAGACTTGATCACTCTATCCAATCTCTCTCTACCCTCTTTCTCTCTAGCTCCAAGAATCTCTAGTTTTCTCCAAGAACTCTCCAAGAAAGTGCTTGACTTAGAGAGTCGAAGGCTTGTTCAATCTCAATCCTCATTTCCTCAAGAGAAAACCTCAAGCATCAATGGTGGTTGGGAAATAGAGTACTAGGACAACATTCTTCAACGTGTATAAGCCTTGGTTTGCTCAAGGGTTTGCTTAAAGGATTGTTCAAAGTGGTGAATTTTCTTAGGGTTTGAAGCTTCATCAAAACTTGAAGAACACAATTGTTCTACTTGGGTTTGCATGTTCTTTCTTAATATTTTTTAAGTCTCTGTCAATCTAAATTTTGTGTAGATTCTATTTTTTTTGGTGGTGTTATCTCACTCTCGCCCAACAACTCTATAGTCGCTTATATGAGTTAATTGCATGCATGAGTAGGGCTATTACTGCTGGCATGCTAGTTATGACTATATGATCTGATAATGTACTGCTTATAAGCATGTTTATGTTTTTTTGCCGAGCCTTGGCTCACGGGTGCTAAATGGTGCAGGTAAAGGAAAGGAAAAGCTAGACCAGCCATGAATTGAAGAGCTTCAGGGGCAGAGTGTACAAATATGGCCTGCTTGTCCGCCACTGTTGAGGCTATCAGTTGGGACTAGGGTTGGACCCTGATTTTTCCGCCTAGGTTGGCTTTTGTATTCATTTTTGGGTTTGTAACCGTTTTAAAGTATGATGGGATCTCATGTATTGTAGTCAAACCTTTTTAATGAAATCGTTGACTTTGACCGAAATTTTTAGTACCTAAACCTGTGGTTAGTTTTAATTACACGATTTAAACTCAAATGACTCATTTAGTGAGTTAAGCACTATTTAAACTACATAGTGTAACGGTCCTTGATTAGGAGGACGTTACATAAATTATGTTATTTGATTTACTTTATGAAATTCATTAGAAATATGTTTCTAGGATGTTTTATATGTTAATTTGTTTAATATATGAAGCATATGTGAAAATATTGTATAGTCCTGTAAAATGTATTCCCAACACATATCACAATCCTTGAACCTTGCCTTGGATTACATTCACCTCACTTAGGGTGGCAACAATTTCATCATTAATATAATTCACCTTATCACTACTTAGGTCCTTGCGAAATCTACATTCTCTAGCGTAATGACTACTTTTGTCACATACAAAGCAGGGCCTTTATTGCCCTTGAATTGCCTCTTGTTCTTTCTTGGTGCTAGGATTATCATCCTTGCCATTAGGCCTCTTGTTGCCTTTTCCTTTAGGATGAAAGAGTTTGGGAGTGTCTACCATATTTTCTTTTGAGTTCCATTGGACTCATTCTCACACTTATCTCTAGAGTGAGATTCTTCTTCAATTCTCAGTGTTTGAGAATCTCTTCCAAAGAGATCTCTTCATTTTTGTGAAGAATCCTCTTTCTATAACCCCTCAAACTTTAAGATAGTTTGGCTATGATGGTACCAACAAGAAATACTTTGGGTAGAACAATCTTCATAATACTCAAGTTGTTGACAACAATTTGAAATTCATGAATTTGAGGAAACAGTGGTTTATCATCATAAAATTGAAGCTCCATATATTGAGTGATGAGAAACTTTTTACTACATTTTCCTTCCACTTTGTACTTGTTTTCAAGTGTCTCCCATATTTCCTTTACACCGCTAGTGTTGGTGTAGATATCATAGTCTATCCGATAAAGCGTTGAGAATATGATCCCTACAAATAAGTTCATCATCTTTCCTTCTTTTTGGCGATAACTTCAAAGTTGTCATCTTTCTTAGAAGTTGGGAGAGCTTCCAATTTCGTATCCACAATGTGTGAGACATTGAGGGTGGTGAGTATAAACCAAATCTTGTCTTGCCAACGCACACAGTTTGCCTCATCAAAGCGATCCAATCTAACCAAATCTTGGTGCATGAGTTTGAAAGCCACCATGGATGTAGAACTTTCTTCCATTGTTGATGATGAGAAAAATCACAAAAATAGGAAAAATAAAGGTTTTTATTGTAGGGGGAGTGGTTTAACTCAAATTTATGTAGTTTAGATTAAATAGCATTAGTTGAGATGCTCTACCAAACCCAATTGAGTACAACTAAGTGTTGAGAATTTATGGCTTATACACTCTAAATCAACAGTAAATAGTAGGAATAAACTCAATGATAAAAACCTAGAGACTAATCAATAATCGCATGCATAGTATGAAGGCAAATCTTGAAAATTCAAAGATTAAAACAAAATCTAGAAAATATTGTAAGATGGAGAGTGAAACTACACCTTCAAGATAAATGTAATCCTCACATAAAATATAGTAGAACTATCAAAGATAAAATCACAAAATATAATAGGAAACTCAAAAACGAAATCAAAATAGTCTATCTCAGAGATTTAGGATGTTAGAGAGATACAACCCTTAAATTGAACAATTGGGTCTTTAAACTTGGGGAACATCAAATAGATTATACACGAGGAATATTGCTGTCTAAAATCTCTATTCCAAGCATTCCCAAAGTTGCTTGAAGCTTCACCATGATGGAATGAGAAGTGATATTAAATAAGCGATTATTGCTAGACAGAGAAGGGTTATAGAGAGAGTTAAAAAGTGTGATAAATGCTTTACAACTCTAAATGATGCTTTTTTATAGTGTAGGCACTGTCATTAGGACTAACCAATAAAATATCACATTTTTGGAGCCAAAACACATATTAATTTTTTAGTGTCGGGCGACATGTCGCCTGTTGTAGCCATTAATGGTTTAAGGGCTACAGGCGACATGTCACCATATACGCTGCGACATGTCACCATATACGCTGCGACATGTTGCCCTCTCACTGCCTAAAGTCGCCAAAAACGTCCCTAAACACATCCAAATGACTCCAAACTGTTAGAGTATGCTTAGATACCTCGTTGTATCATTTTAGACCCAAAAAAATCATTTATAAATGCCAACAACAAAGACTCATATCTTCACTTCAACTTAAGTGACACCTTTTAGTATTTTGCACCACCTTATGTATGATTACTTAACCATTATATTTAACCAATCTCAACACTAAGCATATATATTACACCTATTTGAACTTTAATTCACGTGGGATTAATTAGGCTTAGTTGTGATGCTAAACTACACCCAATTGATATACTTAACTAAGTTAAGCTTAGCTATAACTAGTTCTAGTTGAGCTTCAATTGATGTAGTTAATGACCTTTACAACATTTAGTCAAGCTCTAAATCAAACATTCAATTAGTTTATACTAATACCAGTCCAGCTTTGGTTAATATTTTAATTACTCTAAAAATCTTAACCACGTTTAATCGAGCTCAACTAATACCATTCGGGCTCTAAAGTGAACATTCAACTAGCCTCTATAAATCACCACCATGTTTTAAAATACAATCGACCATGTTCAGCGCTGTTGAGCTCTAAATTGAAAATTTAATGTCTATGGGAATGTTGAAAATGTTAAATTAAGCTTGATTGATAATAGTTGAGCTCCAAATCAAACTCACAGTTAGTTTTGTCGAGCTCATAAAAAAAGAAAAGAAAAAGACGGAGAATGCTTACGATGTGAGAGATATAACCATTAAGCAGTTGGATTGTTTTTTACATAATCAACGATAGTTGCGGTAACAAAAACCGCATTCGTATAAGGCAGGACAACATTCATGTCCATATTTATATAGTTACGTAATGTTTTATTTATGTAGGTTTATTTATAAATTTGGTACTATTTGTTTAGGATAATTATTAATCGATATTCTTTGTTTTCAAAAATTATATGGTACCCTCCATGCATTTAAATTTTTAATCCCAAAATACCCCTCATTTAATGATTTATTTAATTTTTAATTATTTTATTATTTTAAAATGATTTAAATATATTTTTAGAATTCATAAAATAAAATAAATATTTAATTAAACCTTTAAAATAATTTTGTGAAACAAAAATAAGTTTATTTAATTAAAAAAATAAAAAACTAATTAAAATCTTATTAATTAACTTTAAATAAACCAAAATTTTAATTTAATTAACAAATCTATCTAACTTTGAAAAAAATGGATAAGATTGAGAGGGTGGGAAATTGAGACGGTGAGGGTGAGATTAAGAGAAATATGATTTTTTTTTATTAATTAAATTAAAATTTGAGTTTATTTAAAATTAATTAATAAGATTTTAATTAGTTTTTTGATATTTTAATTCCAATTTTTATTTGTTTTTAATTAATTAAATTTATTTTAAATTTGTTTATTAAAATTATTTTAAAGTTTTAATTAAACATTTATTTTATTAATTCTGAAAAAATATTTAAACCATTTATAAATAATAAAATAATTGAAAATCAAATAAATCACTAAAATAAGGGGTAATATAGGAATATTAAAAATTTAAACGCTCGGAGGGTATTAAATTACGTAGTTTTTACAAACAGAAAATATCGATTGATAATTATTAGAAACAGAGAGTACTAATTTGTATTTTGATAAAATACATAGTACCGAATAAGTATTTACCCTATGTATATCGTCATATGTAATTATTATATAAAATAATAAAAAATATATAATGACAAAATAAACTTTTAAATAATACGAAAAAAGCTACTGTTAAAGTTTTTAAGGCTTCCCCTCCAATCCTCAAAAAAGTTTTTAAGGGTTCGTTTGATCCATCAGATATCTAAGGGGATTGGATTATTTTGGCTTTTAACCATGTTTGGTGTTGCAATTAGCCAATAGATAAAAGAGTCTAAGGCCAAATTAAGAACCTTAGAAGGGGATAATTGTAACCCATCAAAAGTGTTGGTTAAAATAAGCCAAGGACTAAGAAACTCCTTTCTACTAGTTTCTCAAGACTGAGTTTGAAATTTGAAACATTATCACACATCTCAAAACTAGTGGATTTTACTTTTATTGTTTTTATTTTTGATCTGAAGTCAATTTTTAACATATTATTGCCATTTGGATCCAATAAATTAATGTAGCTAAACAATTATTTTATAGAGGAATACGCAGCTAAACATTGAAAAAAAGAAGTCCATTTGTTAAGTAATATATATTGCCGTATTTTATATTTAGGATTATTAAAATAATATATAAATAAATTCTATGAAATGTTGCATGAACTATTTTTTTTAGCACACCTTCAATTTTTGTTGATCAAATTTACTTAAAAAAAGTAATAATTACAAAGAATTTAAATAAAATTAAGATTAAAAATTTACTTTAATAGTTTTTTTTAAAATGTAATAAATACAAAGAATTTTAATTATAAAGTAAAATTTATAAATATAGGTTTAAATTGTATGTACAATAATTGATTTTATTGATTTTTTTTATAAAAAAATAAAAATAAATTATCCAGTCCAATCTTGCACCAAACCTGGAATTACTAATCCAATTTATAAGTTTAGAATTGTACCACACATAAGACAGTACTAACCATAGTCTAATGTAATCCAGTATAATCCAGTCATAAATGAGAATCCCTTCCAGTCCGGTGCCCCAAACGAGCCATACAAATACATGGTATATTTTCACAAGTTTACAAATATATGGAAAAAATAAATCCATATATTAGATTAAAAAAAATCAATTTTATAAAAATTGGGAATAGTATAAAAAACATATTTGAGTAAAATATTGAAAAAAAATAATTTCTACTATTTTGTTGTTGTTAAAAGTATATATATTTTTCTAAATGAAATATATTTTTTAATTCGTTTTTTCTTTTATTTTAGAACTAATTAATTAGTTTTTTAAGATAAATATGACGTGAACCATTAATTAATAAGTTGACACCATTTGAATAATGCTAAATTTTGAGTCACCTATGTCATGTTTCATACGAAAAAAAAAAACTATCAACTATATGAAACTATAAGAAAAGTACCAAAACAAAAACGAAGTAAAGTCATTTAACAAGAACCCTGGATTAAGAAAAGTCCTAAAACAAAAACACTTCATAACTTATCAAGAGAGTCTTATCAATAGAGTCAAATTTATAAGAATCTTATGAAAAGGACTAGAACAAAGATACTCCATAACCGATCATGAGACCCACCTTAATTTAATATTCTTTATATAATTTATGCATGAAAAATGATCAAATATTTTATAAAATAATTAGATGAATTAATTATGAAATATTTTAGAAGTAATTATATGAATTAATAATATCAATTATGTAATTTTGAGTTTTAATTAGTTTTTATACTTATAATTTGTGTGATGATTATAATTAAAGGAAATTTTTATGGTAGAGGCTTAAAAAAAAGTCCTACCGGTGGAGTTTTTTTGTGTTCTCAACCCGTAAACAATTTTCGGTGCGATTTTTTTTATGACCGTGTATATTGTATTTATTTAGAGCATCATGCTAATTTTCAGAAAATTAAAAATAGGTTGTTGCACTCGTGACTAATTTTTTTATGCGTATGGAAAATAACATGTTTGAACTTAGTTTTCGGTACTGTAAATTATTCGAAATTTTCTGAAAATTTGCAGGATGCTCTAAATAACTACAATATACATGATCATAAAAAAAAAATCGTGCCAAAAATTGTTCACGGGTCAGAAATACAAAAGAGCCTCATCGCTGGGGCTCTTTTTGAAGCCCTACGATAGAATACTCCATAATTAAATATGTTTCACCTAATTTAATATTATGGGTTCGTTCTAAATAGATAGTTGATCTGTATCATTCCAATAATTTTATATTTAGGTTTTTGAGGTTTATTCACAAAATAAAATTGAAATAACATAATCCAATTTTTTTTACCTAATTTATGTATTAAAATTATCAAATATTTTTTTAAAAATTAGATAGAATAATAATCCCAACCACGTTTTTGGCACAAACATTAAGAACATACATTAACTAATTAAAATGCTTAAAATTGTTAGAATTTTTTTGTTGAATTGAAAAACATATGGGAGTTAGTTCCACATTGGTTATGAGAGGAATTTTTCCTCATAGTTGGCCTATAAAAGGAAGTCTAGGATTAGTAGTTTAACATATAAAATTCATTAAGTTTAAGGTATATAAATATATTAATTATCTTTATATTATGATTTTAGTTAAAAGTTTTATATTCTTAAAGTGGTGTATCCTGGGAGACAAATGTCGAAATCTCTTGGAGGCGGCGAATCTGTTTTAAAGATACTGTGTGCTACGCAGACCTCAGTTTTTTTTTCATTTTGTTTTTATAATTGTTCATTATAATTATTGTCTAGATTAATTATAATTGTTATTTATATTGTTTTATTTATAATTATAATATTTATGCATCTTTAATTTAGTAGTAGATATAAATATTGTATTTATCATATTGCGTTTATTCAAGTATTATATCTAATTATGTTATATTTTTCCCACAATCTTAAAATAGATTCTCGTTTAATATAATATTTGAATGTTAGATATATTTTATATTATTATAATGTTTAATAGATCTATTAGTGATATTTCTATATCTATATATTGAAAGATATTGTTATTGTGAAAATTTCGTTTGAACTTAAATCTCACTAGAGAAGTTCTGCTAGGAAAGCTGGGTATTAAGTGGGACCTTTTGTGACCCCTCCAGCCTTTCCTCGGATCTTAATATTTTTAAAGAAACTAGACTGCCGAGGCAGAGGCTAGACCCTCCTAGTATTTGTTGAAAATTATCTAGTAGAGACATTTGTATTTGGAGTTGGATAAATACTCAATAGAAATATTCTACGAGAGGCTAGACCGTGAATGGTTGGGTTTTGACCCTTACAGGCTAAGCTGAGAATTATCTTTAAGTATGATCTAAGCGAACCTGTATAATTTTCCGTTGTTAGGAAAATAACACTATTGGTTTTGTGATTTCAGACAAAATGACAACTGAAGCAAACCAAAATGGTGGGAATAATGAGGTGACAACTGAGTTACCAGCCTTGGCAGTTCAAGCTCATACCCAATGGGGTTCTGCTATGGTTCGTACAAACCATCCTCTGAGAGCTAGCAAAATACTTGAAATATTCAATGGACAGAATTTTAAAAGGTGGCAGCAAAAAATGTTGTTCTATCTGACTTCGATGAATCTTGCAAGATTCGTTACTGATGATGAACAAAATCTCAAAGAAGATGAAAAAGATATCCATGTCACTAAGACTGTTAAAGACTGGATAAATGATGATTTTCTCTGTCGAAACTACATTTTGAATGGCTTGGAAAACTCTTTGTATGGAGTCGTTGATACAAATAAATCAGCTAGAGAACTGTGGGAGTCCTTAAACCGGAAATATACATCTGGGGATGCTGGTGCAAAGAAATTTGTGGTTGAACAGTTCCTAGATTATAAAATGGTAGATTCCAAATCTTTGAGTAGTCAAGCTCAGGAATTCCAAATTATCTTGCATGAGATTCACTCTGAGGGCATGATCCTAAGTGAGACCTTCCAAGTAGCTGCATTGATTGAAAAGCTATCCCCTTCTTGGTAGGAGTTCAAGAGCCATCTGAAGCACAAACGAAAACAAGTGAGCATTGAAGAATTGATTGCTAGACTTCGTATTGAAGAAGACAACAAGATTTCTGACAAAAGAAGTTCTAAACAAGATGTGGCTAAGGTCAATTTTGTGGAACAAGGTCAAAATTCTAAGGGAAAGAAGAACTACAAACCCAATGATAAAGGGTTCAAGTTTGGGCCAAAAGGAGGAATCTCCAAAAAGCCATTCAAATTTCGTAGCAAGTGCTTTAACTGCAACAAGCCAGGTCACAAGTCCACGAATTGTAGAATGCTAAAGAAGAAACAAATAATGAGGCTAATATGGTGGATAACATTTCCACGGATGTTGATCTAATAAATCTATCAGCCATGGTTTCTGAGATAAACCTAGTCAATTCCAACCCAAAGGAGTGGTGGATTGATATTGGTGCCACTCGACATGTATGCTTAGACAAGAGTCTGTTCAAATCTTTTGAACAGGTAGATAATGGCGAAAAGCATTTCATGGGAAACTCTGCCACATCTCAAATTGTGGGTCAAGGAAGTGTGATCCTGAAAATGACTTCGGGAAATGAGCTGACTCTGAACAACATGCTGTACGCACCAGAGATCCGTAAAAACCTAGTGTCTGGTTCATTACTGAACAAACACAAATTCCGTATTGTATTTGAGTCAGAGAAAGTTGTTTTGTCCAAACGTGGAATGTATGTGGGAAGGGATAGTTGTAACATCCCAAATTTGCTAATAAGGCTTAGTGCCTTGATTAGCGTGCCAGGAGGGCAATAATTGATTTAATTATGTTATTACATGGATTAAATGATTATGTGATTAGAAATGCATGTTTAGGTGAATTAAATATGCAGGTGGGCCCATTTTGGTTAACAAGGGCATAATTGTAATTTTGGCCCATTGAGGGCGTAAATGTGAATTATATGTGTGTTGTGCTTGATACCACATGATTGTGGTGATATAATTGTGATGTGTGATTTGAGACGGTCCTAGGGAGCAGAATAGCTAAATAGTCACAACGGGGTCGAATACCCAGCTCGGGGTGAGCCTAGGGGTATTTTGGGAGTGTAGTATGTCTTTGGAATTTACCGGGTAACAGGTAGTGATTTAGTGATTGTTTAAGTATGTCGGGGATTGAATAGGGAATTATAGGAACACTCGAGGAATTAGCGGGATGTGGGAAATGACGATTTTTCCCTTGGTGGTGTTAGAAGGGTTAAAGATAAGTTAGGGGCACTTTGGGTATTCTACAGCTGGGGATAAACTTGTTTGGCCTAAGATCCTAGAACATATCATAAACAATCTCAACCTTATCTCTCTCAACCTCAGCTCTTTCTCTCTCTCACGTTTCCCTCTCTCTCTCTCAAGGCTAAGGAGGAATTTTTGCTGAATTCAAGGGAGAAGGCTTAGAATTCAAAAGGGGTTGAAGCTAGAAGTGATTGGGTGTAGCTCAGACGAGAATCACACAACTGAGGTGCAAATTTTTGCTGATTTTACTGAGTTTTCAGTTGTGGTTTGGAGGTTTTATGGGGTTGAAATTTAGGATGTGATCTTTGAGTTTTGATAAGTTTGTGGGGGTAAGTTTATGGGTATTTATGTTAGTTATGCTGCTTGGATATGAATTGTAAACTGAATTTTGGATCTAGGCTCTGATTTGTGTGGATTTTAGAGAGATTGGCTCGTAAAAATGCATGAGAATTTCTGGCTTTTGGGGCTCGAGTCGCGGCCCTGTTCTTTAGGCGCCGCGACCCACATGAACTCAGAGGCTTGGGAGCCTCAGATTTTTCCCAGGCGCCGCGGCGCAGGTTTAGGCACGCCGCGACCCGTGTCCCCTTGGCAAGAGCCCAAGGCTCTCTGACTTGCAGTGGGCCTCGACCCTAGGGGGGCGGGTTGCGGCTCAAATTAGGAAAAATGGCCAAAATGGGGTTTTAAGCTCGGGAACCCAAATCTTAAGGCTCAGGAAGGATTCTACTACCCGGTTTAGTAGAGTTTGAGGTCCTGAAGGATAGTATTTTAATCTGAAGTTTTTAAGTGGTTAGGGCTTGATGGATGTATATTTATTGATGCGTTGTGAGTAGGTTTTTATGTCAAGGCTCGAGTTTAGGGGAACATGCTTGGGATCACGTTAATCTATTAGCTTAGGACACATGTAAGAAAACTCTTTGTGCCTGTAGAGCAGAGCATGGCCCGATTATCTGTGTTGAATGCTTTATGTGAGTGTTTATGATTTTTTGTGAAATGTTGGTATGATTATGAATGAATGGCAAAGGCCGGGAACGTCGATGGCTGAGAATGGTGAAGGCCGTGAACGGTGAAGGCATGCTGAATGCAGGCTGCTAGGACGAGACCCTCTAAGGGTGTTGTATCCACCTGCTCGGTGAAGACCATGAACCCAATGCCTGGTAAAGCACCTGGGTCAGCATAGGCCGCTATATGTGTAATTTGCTGTCTATTTAAGGTGTATATTATTGAATTGGATTGTGATATGCTATGTGCTGAGTTTTCTTGCTGGGCCTCGACTCACGGGTGCTCTATGGTGCAGGTAAGGGCAAGGAAAATGTTGAACAACCATGAGTTAGAGAGCGTGGAGCGGTGTGTACATGTTCAACCTACTTGGCTACCACGACCGAGGTTATTTTGAGGAATTTACTATAACTTGTTAGCTTTGTCGCTTAGGTCGATAGTGTTGTAACTTTTGAATTGTAATACATTTTTGAAACAGTATTTTGGGATCCCAATGTATAAATTTTATGAATTTAAATGAATGTCCAATCTTTATAACTAATGTTCATCAAATGAGTCTTTATTTCGATTTAATCACACTTTTCAACCTAAAACCTCGGTTAGAAAACTAATGGCATATTTATAAATCACATGGTAACGACTCTAAGGTGGCAGGGTGTTACAACTTGGTATCAGAGCATGCCAAGGTTTATGGTTCCTGGAGATCGACTGAACATGTACACTCGCTGCCAAAGACAAGCTCGACTCATGGTTGGTCGGTATTAAATGAACTATGTGTTTAATTGCTTATTTGAGTTGCCCTGATTACCTGAATATTATAGATAGAGCATGATGAATATGTTTGTATATATGTATGATGCCAGGGCACGACCCCTTGATTGTTATATACTTATGCAATGTGTGTGACATGTTGAATTGATGTTTGTATTGGATTGATGGGACTAGGAGGTGGTTTTTGATGTTGCTATCGTGCTTGATGTGCAGCGTCATTGATTGCATGCAAATTGAAGTTATGCCTTGGCGATCAATTAGACTCCACAACAATGTGGTCAAAGAAGACAACCAAGACCTGGACCCTCCACCTGCCCCACAGAACTGGCAACAGTTGTTTGTTGAAATGGAAGCAAGGCTTCAGCGAATGGAAGATGAACTCTGAGAACTGTGGCACCAGGCCCCTCCTCGGGGTCTTGGGTCACAGATTCCATAGGCTGTGGCACCAGTGCCAGCCCAGCTTGTGATGGAGAACATGTGGGAGCCTTTGTATGAGAGGTTCATGAAGCAACACCCTCCCACCCTTTGAAAGTGGTCCAGACCCAATGCAGACAGAGTAGTGGATGAATATGAATTCTTCCATCCTGGATTTCATGAGTGGAAGGGAATAAGAGGGTGGCCTATGCTAGTCACATGTTGAGAGAAGACGTCGGCATTGTTGGAAAAAGCTTATACAGGATTTTTATTTATTTTCATGTATATCTAATATTAAACAAATTAATACGAGATAGCCTAAAACATGTTTCTAAAATTGAATTCAAAGAGAAACAAATAATATAATACTTACAGTATACGCAGCGGAATTAAGAGTCTTTCCTTCAGTTTCTCTAACTCTTGTATCCATTCTGTCGCAGAGTATTATCAAGAAACTGAACCGATATTCTATTTTCTTCACGATCTTCCAATGTATCGTTAGAACCACCTAGACTAGTGTGGGAAATTCTCAACACATGAGATAGATATAGAGAGAAGAAGAGAAAATAACAAAGTGGCTTAGAAAAGGACTTGTGTTTAGAGAGAATATAAAACTATCAGAAAATCTGACTTGTGACTTATCTGTCGTCTCTTTATCTTCTCTCTAAGCACTCCTTTTATAGACTCAATTAGGCCATTTAATTTAATTAAAAAATCAATAAAATAATAACCATTTTGAAACCCTAGGTCAAAATTATCATGGGCTATAGGCCCGTGAAATTTCCCATTTGATTATAAGCCCATTGGACTTAAAATCAAGGCCTGTATTATTTTCTATTGATTTAATTAATTAAATAATTATTTAAATCCTTTATCAAATTAATTATTTATAATTTGAACCTTGATTTAAACTTATTTATTAATTTAGATACCAATTTATCTTAATTAATAAATCTACCATAATTTCTCTTTTCTTCTCAAAATTACACAACTCTATGAAACTATCCAAAATTGACCTAGTCAACTTTGATAATTCTAATTGATGATTAAATCAATTAATTGAGACTATCTAGATGATTTTATCCAAGGTACAATGGGTACCATGGGCCTATGAAATCAAGCTCCAATAAGTTATCATAAATCTAACAAATAAATTTACTAACGTATTAATTCCTCGTGACTCCACTATAGACTTGGAATTGCACTCTTGAATTCATAGAACGCTCTATAACAAATATAGATACGTTATTAATTATCCATTGTTACAACCATAATTGTCACTCAATCCTGTATAGACGGTCTGCAATGAGATAGGACTAAAATACCGTTTTACCCCTCATTGTATTTTATCCTTAAAATACTTAGTTCCTTGTAAATGATATTTCAGTAAACTAATTTAATTACTGAAATGAGATCTCTATCATTTAACACCTTGAACCAAACTAAAAGGAAACCATCGTTTCACTTCTTCATCAGAAGCTATAGATGTTCATATCTATGATTAACACTCCCACTCAATTATACTACCGAGTTCCAAAGATGTAAGTATGGGCTAGTCCGTAGGGTAAGCTGGTAACGAACAAGTCAAAGAACTCAAATAATACAATAAGTTAGAATACTAACCACTCAGAATTGTGATTGAATTGACATATGGTCAACTATATGATATGACTAGAATAGATAATAACTGTATGTTTACTTATCTTACCAACTGTCAATATCGGTCTTGTCCGATGTAACAAATACATCCAATCTTATCTACTTTGCTAATGTTCTGGAAAGAACATAACACTGTAATGTGTAAGTAGATCATATCGTAGATTGGTAAGTCAGTGTAAATCCTGTACACTGACTAATCTTAGGACTAACTTATTTTGAACATATAATCATATTTATATTCTGTGATTACGTCACTCTAAATAAGATTAGCTATATGCTCAGGATTTAATAGAAGTTTATATTAAACAAATAATCATGAAAATAAAACATGTGAGCAAAGTGATTAACCAAGTCAAAAAATGATTTCTAATCTTTTATTGATAATAAAATGAGATTACAAAGAATTTTGGTTTTAATTAGGGCATAAAACCCCAACAAACTCCCACTTGCACTAATTGAAACTAATGTCTTAATTCTACTAATCCCATTTCCTTGATATGCTTATCAAATGTAGCTTCTGGTAGTGTCTTTGTAAACGGATCCGCAAGATTGTATTTAGTTGTAATCTTCATAACCTTCACATCTCCACTAGCCACATATTCTCGAATAATGTGATACTTCCTTTCTATATGCTTACTCCTCTTGTGACTTCGAGGTTCTTTCGAGTTGGCTATCGCTCCTGTATTGTCACAATACAGCACAAGCAGTTTATCCATTTTTGGAATAACACCAAGATCCGAATAGAACTTCTTTAGCCAGACTATTTCCTTAGCTGCTTCTGACGCGGCTATCTACTCAGCCTCCATGGTGGAATCTGAGATTGCAGACTGCTTTACGCTTCTCCAAATCACAGCTCCACCCCCAAGAGTAAACACCATTCCAGAAGTAGACTTTCTGTCATCGACATCAGTCTGAAAATCTGAATCGGTGTAGCCTACAGGGTTCAGACACCACCCTTTTAGACTAACATATAATCCCTAGTCCGTCTCAAATACTTCAGGATATGCTTAACTGCTATCCAATGTTCCGGTCCTGGGTTTGACTGATACCTACTCATTACTCCCACTGCATAGCAGATATCTTGTCTAGTACCCAACATGGCATACATCAGACTTCCAACTGCAGATGCGTAAGGAACTTTTCTCATTCCATCTTCCTCTTCAGGAGTGTGGGGAGACTGCTTCTTTGAAAGATGAATTCCATGGCGGGACGGTAGACACCCTTTCTTGGAATTTGTCATTGAGAAATGTTCAAGCACTTTATCAATGTAAGCTGCTTGAGATAGAGCTAAAAGTTTGTTCTTTCTATCCCTGATGATCTGGATACCTACAACATAACTTGCTTCACCCAAATCCTTCATATGGAATATAGTGCTCAGCCAATTCTTCACATCTGATAATTTCTTAACATTGTTTCCAATGAGTAAGATATCATCTACATAAATGACCAGGAATACCACTATTTGATTTGCCTCCAGTTGGTAAACACAGGGCTCATCAATATTTTGTTCAAAGCCATAGATTTTGATTATTTCATCAAACCTAAGATTCCAGGAACGAGAAGCTTGCTTAAGTCCATAGATGGACCTATTCAACTTGCAAACTTTTCCTTCTTGTCTAGATACTTTAAATCCTTCTGGCTAATCCATATAAATGACTTCGTCAAGCTTTCCATTAAGAAAAGCTATCTTGACGTCCATTTGCCAGATCTCATAGTCGAGAGCGGCTGCTATGGATAGGAGGATGCGAATGGATTTGAGCATGGCTACTGGACTAAAAGTATCCTCATAGTCCACGCCTTCTATTGATTTAATTAATTAAATAATTATTTAAATCCTTTATCAAATTAATTATTTATAATTTGAACCTTGATTTAAATTTATTTATTAATTTAGATACCAATTTATCTTAATTAATAAATCTGCCATAATTTCTCTTTTCTTCTCAAAATTACACAACTCTGTGAAACTATCCAAAATTGACCTGGTCAACTTTGATAATTCTAATTGATGATTAAATCAATTAATTGAGACTATCTAGATGATTTTATCCTAGGTACAATGGGGACCATGGGCCTATGAAATCAAGCTCCAATAAGTTATCATAAATCTAAAAAATAAATTTACTAACTTATTAATTCCTCGTGACTCCACTATAGACTCGGAATTGTACTCTTGAATGTATAGAACGCTCTATAACAAATATAGATAATCTATTAATTATCCATTGTTACAACCATAATTGTCACTCAATCCTGTATAGACGGTCTGCAATGAGATAGGACTAAAATACCATTTTACCCCTCATTGTATTTTATCCTTAAAACACTTAGTTCCTTGTAAATGATATTTCAGTAAACTAATTTAATTACTGAAATGAGATCTCTATCATTTAACACCTTGAACCAAACTAAAAGGAAACCATCGTTTCACTTCTTCATCAGAAGCTATAGATGTTTATATCTATGATTAACACTCCCACTCAATTATACTACCGAGTTCCAAAGATGTAAGTATGGGCTAGTCCGTAGGGTAAGCTGGTAACGAACAAGTCAAAGAACTCAAATAATATAATTAGTTAGAATACTAACCACTCAAAATTGTGATTGAATTGACCTATGGTCAACTATATGATATGACTAGAATAGATAATAACGCTATGTTTACTTATCTTATCAATTGTCAATATTGGTCCTGTCCGATGTAACAAATACATCCGATCTTATCTACTTTGCTAATGTTCTGGAAAGAACATAACACTGTAATGTGTAAGTAGATCATATCGTAGATTGGCAAGTCAGTGTAAATCCGGTGCACTGACTAATCTTAGGACTAACTTATTTTGAACATATAATCTTATTTATATTCCACTGTGATTACGTCACTATAAATAAGATTAGCTATATGCTCGGGGTTTAATAGAAGTTTATATTAAACAAATAATCATGAAAATAAAACATGTGAGAAAAGTGATTAACCAAGTCAAAAAATGATTTCTAATCTTTTATTGATAATAAAATGAGATTACAAAGAATTTGGGTTTTAATTAGGGCATAAAACCCCAACTTATAGAACTTCTTGAGCCACACATCCTGTTTAGCTGCTTCACAAACTGCTATGTATTCGGCTTCCATGGTGGAGTTTGCAATACTGGATTGTTTAATACTTCTCCAAACTACATCACCTCCTCTGAGTGTGAAAATTGATCCAGATGTCGACTTTCGACTATCTATGTCTTATTAAAAATCAGAATCATTATATCCAGGGGGGTTCACGTATCCACCTGAATACACAAGCATGTAATCTCTAGTATGTCTGAGATACCTAATAATCTTTACTGATTTCCAATGACTCAATCCAGGATTGGATTGATAACGATTGACTATCCCTACTGCATAACAGATGTCAGGTTTGGTGCATAACATTGCATACATTAGACTGCCTAATGCAGAGGCATAGGGATATTATTTCATGTACTCCTCTTCCTGAGGTGTTTGTGGACATTGTTCTTTAGACAATTTAACTCCTGACCGGGTAGGCATAGTGCCTTTCTTGGAGTTTTGCATGCCAAATCATTCTAGCACTTTATCCATTTAAGTTGTTTGTGACAGTGCCAAAACTTTGTTCTTTCGATCTCTACAGATCTGAATTCCCAAAACATATTTGGCTTCTCCCAAATCCTTCATTTGGAATTGCTCGAATAACCATTTCTTTACTTTTGATAATGTTTTTATGTCATTCCCAATGAGTAGAATATTATCAACGTAAATAACGAGGAATACCACAATCTTATCTTGGATTTGTTTGTAAACACAAGGTTCATACGTTTTGATTGTTTCATCAAATCTAAGATTCCAAGATCTCAAAGCTAATTTAAGTCCATAAATAGACTTAAGAAGCTTGCAAACTTTTTGCTCCTGACCTTTAACTTCGAACCCTTCTTGTTGAGACATGTAAATGGTTTTGTCAAGATATCCATTCAGAAAAGTTGTTTTAACGTCCATTTGCCAAATCTCATAATCCATGCAAGCAGCTGTGGATAAAAGTATGCAGATAGATTTGAGCCTGGCCACAGGTGAAAAAGTTTCTTCATAATCAACTCCTTCTTTCTGTGTGTAGCATTTTGCTACTAGCCTTGCTTTGAAAGTCTCTACTTTCCCATCCGCTCCTCTATTCTTCTTGAATATCCATTTGCAATGAATGGGTTTAACATTGTCAGGTGTATCTTGAAGAGTCCAGACAGAATTGGAATACATTGATTCCATTTCAAGGTCCATGGCATTTAGCCATTTTCTTTGTCAGAATCTTCCATTGCATCTCTATATGTCAATGGATCATCTTTGTTTGTGTCAGACACGAGCATCTGAACTTCATGTTCATAGCGTACTGGTTGTTTACCAACCCTCCCACTATGACGAAGCTCTCTATTTTTCTGACTAGAACTAGCGATATCCTATGGCCATTTTTCATTTGCCGTTGTTGGTGTTTGGTCTTGTTTACTTGAGACCAATTCCTCAAGTACGAATTTACTTTGAAGTTTGTGGTTATTTATATAGTCATGCTCTAGAAAAGTAGCATTTGTAGATACAAATATTTTGTTATCTTTAGGACTATAAAATATACCACCTTTTGTTTCTTTGGAATATCCTACAAACATGCGCACTTCCATGCGTGATTCGAACTTCCCAGTCTTTCCTTTAAGCACGTGTGCAGGACAACCCTATATATACAGAAATGGCGTAAACTAGGTTTAGTACCATTCCATAATTCCAATGGTGTTTTCTGAATAGACATAGATGGAACAACATTCAGTATGTATAGAGCACATTTTATTGCATAACCCCAGAATGTCAAAGGCAATGATGAGAAACTAATCATCGATCTAACCATATCCAATAAGGTTCTGTTTTGCCTTTCTGAAACACCATTTTGTTGTGGCGTTCCAGGTGTAGTGAGTTGAGATTTAATTCCATGCTCAAGCAAATGGTCCTCAAATTCATAATCTAAGTACTCTTTGCCTCGATCTGATCTAATTATTTTTAGCGATTTACCTAATTGCTTCTGCTCGGAATTCTTTAAACTTACTATAGGTTTCAGATTTCCTTTGTATTAAGTATAGCTAACCATATCTTCAATAATCGTCAATGAAAGTGATAAAATATTCATAACCTCCTCTAGCTTGGACATTTAGTGGACCGCAAACGTCCGTATGTATAAGTTGAAGTGATTTTTGTGGCTCTTGAACCTTTAGCAGAGAAATGTCTCTTGGTCCTTTTTCCTTCTAGGCAGGATTCACAGACTGGGAAAGAACTAATAGATAGTTCTCTTAAAGGACCATCCTTTGTTAGTCTATTAATTCTGTCTAGACCAATATGTCCCAATCTCAAATGCCACAGATATGTTTCACTATCAGAATCTGTCTTTTGTCTTTTAATAGATCTAGGATTTGCAGTTTTAAATAATTCAGAATTATAAATATGATCAACATTGGACTCTAACTTGTAAAGTACACCTTCAGACTTTGTAGAAAAAATTTCAAAACCATATTTTGAAATAACAATTGAATTATTATTAAAAGAAATATTAAAACATTGTTCATGCAATTTTGATAAGGAAATCAAATTTCTAGTAAATCTAGGAATAAAATAAACATTGTCCAACACAATAAATTTATTATTATAAAAAACTAGGCGAGATTTTCATACTTCAGCTGCCAAGATCTGCTGTCCACTTCTAACTCTCATGGTCACCTCCCCATGAGCCAACTTCCTCGAAGTACTAAGACTCTGCGAAGAATAACAAACATGATTAGTGGCTCCAGAATCAACTATCCAAGATGAAATTCACCTTCCACTAAACAAGATTCTAAAACAAGTTGATCAAATTTACCATTCTTTTTATCTTTCAGTTCAGCCAGGTACTTAGGACAATCCTTTTCCAATGACCGTCAACTCCACAATGAAAGCATGATCCTTTCGGTGCCTTCTTTTTGGAGTTATTTGCATAACTATTCTTCTTGGAAGATTTGTTGGTCTTCTCTGGTTGTTTATCCTTTCCTTGGTCACCATTCCTTTTCTTCGAATTACCATTTGAAGTGGAAGGCTTGGTTTCAGCAACATTTTCCTCCTCAACCTTGGTGGAACTTTTTTTTAGAGACTCAAAAGGTTGAAACTCATTCAGTAGTTGGGTCATATTTACTCCAACTTGTTCATAACATACTTGGTAGTGAACGCCGCAAAAGCTGGTGTGAGAGATTCAAGTATCACACTTACTTGAGTTTTCTCATCAATGGTCGCACCATGGATTTCTGCATCATGCAATATGTTGATCATGTCTAGGACATGTTCTCTGACAGAGACATTTTTCTTCATTTTCATATTCATGAAGCTTCTAGTAGCATCATGTCTGCACTTATCAAATTGCTGGCCAAACATGCCTAGTAGAGATTCCAAATCTCATAGGTTGCTTCAACAGTTTCAAACTTCTTTTTTGAGCACATCGTTCATACTAGCAAGCATATAACATTTGGCCTTATTGTTAGATAAGATCCAATTGTCATACTTTTCTCTAGCATTTTTGGCAGCAGTGAGAGCAGGAACCTCAGAACATTCCTCATTAAGGACAAACATGTGGTTTTCACATATCAAAACAATGTTCATGTTTGATTTCCATTTTATGTAGTTATCACCAGTCAATTTCTCATTAGCAAGTAAAGCAGTTACAGGGTTTGGATTGGACATATTGCTGAAAATTAAATAAATAAAATATATAATGAATTAATGCATATAATAAATATCAATTTATATTTGGAATAGTAAATATGATGCATGAATGCAACACATAAAATAACACACACAAAAAATAGTTACTAGTCCACGATAGATTAATTTGAAAATTAATGGATTGCCTTAGGGTAAGTCAGACTAATCACAAATTAATCTTGAGACAAGATCTCAATTTCATAAGTGAAAACTTAAAATCTCATTTTTCTCTTTTGACTTATGAATTACCGTCAGTTTGGTCAAGATGCACTAGTCATGCTTGAAAGCCTAGATACATCTTTGGAGTGTAATCCATTATTTTTCAATTAATGACTTAACTCAAGAGTGTGCTTTAGGGTCAGTCAAACTTGAAATACATCACTAATATTATTCCCTTATGAGAAGTCAACCTTGAAATAAAATAAACATATTCAGAAGTCTTTCCTTAGGGAGGCCACAAATGGAGGCGACATGAGGCCCTTCGTATGCCTCTCGGTGTTCAACCAATAATGGAGACCATGAGACTTATTGTCATAATTCCCTCTCACACTCACTATTTTTAAAAATGTGTTTTTCTCAAATTTGATATTTTTTAATTTATAAAACTAATTACATTAATTTTACCAAATGATATTCTAATTAATACTAATCCAATTATGCAAAATAAATAATCGTGCCCTAGATTTTATTTTTCCTTTTTAAATAGAATACTGTTGACTGCGTTTTTAGCCAACGACGTGAGAACGTCAATAACGACAAGCCTTCAAGAGAAATAAAAATGACACAGACGGTTTAATAAAGAAAATAAAGAACACAGGAGATTTTTATAGTGGTTCAGCCCCGATTGTCGGTAATAGCCTAATCCACTTAGAGTTGTGATTTATAAATCTATACTCAAGATCAGATGGACTGAGCCAACTGAGTTTCTTCAGTACAGATTGTGAAAATACAAGAATTCTCTCTAATTTCAGCACTTTCTCTCTCTAGAATAGACAGACCCAATTTTCTCTCTCTAGAAAGAAGAAGCAGAAGAAAACCCCCTCTCTCATCCCATAAGCTCTCTATTTATAGGCCTGGGATCCTCAACTGATATCCCCTTATGATAGGGATATTTTATTATATTTATTACATTTAAACATTCAAAATTCGAAATGTAACAAACCCCCCATTTGTGGGAAGAATGAGAGATTCCCGCGTATGTTGTTGAAGCTGTCTCTGGGAATCTTGACTTAGTCTCCTCTAGCTAGTTGATCCACCTCCTACTGACCACTCATGCAAGTGTTGGTCGGACGTGCATGGTGGTAGGACATGTTTTCGCGGGTTGAACGTGCATGGTGGTAGGACATGCACTTCTCTCCTCTAACATGACACTCTCCTCTAGCATGCCATGTTCCTCCTTGAACCAATCTCCTTGGCTTCTCCTCGGACCAAGGTGGTCCGAGGCAACCTCCTTGGCACCTCACCTTGGACAACATTGAGGCAACCTCCTTGGCACCTCACCTTGGACAACATTGAGGCAACCTCCTCCATGACATCTCACCTTGGACAAGTGCAAGGCATTCTCCTTTAGCATCTCCCAAACATGTCCGATCGAACATTGTATAGGCTCTCCTTATCAAAATCTAAGTCTCCATCCTCTTGCATGAGACTCCTCCTCCTTAGCTACTTACCTTGGACACGTTCGAGCCAACACTTAGAAAACCTTGGGAGGCTTGCCTCCTACACACCCTTGGGGTCTCTTAGGACCACATCCTCCTTGGGGTCTCCTAAGACCACTTTCTCCTTGGGGTCTCCTAAGACCACTCCCTTGGGGTCTCCTAGGACCATATCCTCCTTGGGGTCTCCTAGGACCACTCCCCTTAGCTCTCCTAGAATGCATTCTCCTTAGCCTCCTAGGATGCATTCTCCAATTTTTGGGTATAACAAATACCATTTTATTTAATAAAACAATTTTATTAAATAAGAAAATAAACAAATTTAAATTATTTTTACCATCTTAACTAATTAAGACTAAATTAATTATATGAGTTGTCAAATAAAAATATATAATCAATCCTAAGCATGTTTCTAAAAATATTGCATGCTTAATATGTACTATGTGCGTAATATGTATGACATGTTATTATGCATGATAAAGTATTAAATAATTTAATCTTGTTCAAGCAAATAAATAAATAAATGTGGGTTGGATGCTTTGGATAATTCTAGAAAATTACAACACTTGCAAAAAATACACAAAAATAATTAAACTAACTAAGGCCTAATGAAGAGCAACTCCTTTGATCTTGGACCTTCTATTTTAGTCTTTGGGTCATTAGCATTTTAATTATCCATTATGAATTAAATAACATTTTAATTATTTTAAACAACTTTAAAATAATCAAACTTTGGGTTTTAATACCCAAGAAGTTATTGCGGCCCAATTGGAATTAGGACTCACCACAATTAACTCAAAAATTATAATTAAAACACTTTTAATTATATTAGGTTTAAAAATACCCAAATGGATAATTAGACATCCATTAGGGTTTGCATGACACAAACCTAATGGATGTGTCAATTGTGGGCGGTGGCAGCAGGGTGTGGGTGGCTGGCAAGGGTGCGGGTAGGTGCATTGGGGCGCTAGGCCGCAAGGGTGCAGGCGCGCTCGGTGCGGGGCAATGGGGTGCACATGCACGCTGGGAACGGGGCCGTGAGGTGCATGGGTGCACGCAGGCTGCAGGGGCAGCGGTTCGGGCCTCGGGGTTCGTGCTCGGGGCTCGGGCCATTACATAATTTTATCCAGAATATAAAAAAAATTACAAAATTCCTATGCCCCAAAATGGCTTACAATTTTTGTATATCTAGAAAATTTAAAAACTTTTCCTAACCCAAAAACACCATGAAAACCAACCCTTAAGAACATAAACGATTCATACATAAACATCCATCCATTCATATAGTACACATAATATAAAAAATTCATATGATACCCACACAGTAATTAACATATGTAGGGATTAAAGATGGCTCTGGTACTAATAGTTAGGAACAGTTCCTAGTGCGCAGCGGAAATTGCGGTAATGGTAGTATTGTATACAACAATTTTTTTTAATATAAACAAATTTATATGAGGATCCTTTAATATGCAATATGTTAATCAATATAATATGAATATGTGAAAATAATACGAAATGATTTACCTCTTGTAGCCTATCAAGAATCCTTGAATCTTTTCGTATATATTTTGATCTTCCTATCCTTGCTAGAGTCGTCACATCTAGATCTTCCAAGACGTTCTCTACACCTCAAGATGTGGGTGGGGACATAGAGAACAAGAATCAAATTTGTGAATCAAAAGTATTGTCAACACATGAGACTCTTGATTATAGGCTAGAGAGAAATTTTTTTCTTTTGTGTGAAAAAGATGATAGTTTTTCTTCTCTGTGTAAAATTGTTATTTCTATTTTCTATCTTCTTTGACCTATTTTCTAGAAGGTGAACCTCAAAGCTTGATGAAGTCGTGAACTCCACTGAAGGCTCTTTGTGGAAATAAGCTATTAAACGTGAGATTGAATCCATACTTCAAAATCACACCTGGGAGTTAGTAGATCTTCCTCCAAGATGTAAGGCTTTAGGGGCCAAATGGATTTTCAAGAGGAAAATGAAAGCTGATAGTTCAATTGATAAGTATAAGGCACGACTTGTAATTAAAGGTTATAAGCAGCATGAAGGCCTTGATTACTTTGGCACTTATTCTCTTGTGACGAGAATAAATTCCATTAGGATGATACTTGCTATTGATGCATTGCGCAATCTTGAAGTACATCAAATGGATGTGAAAACTGCTTTTCTAAATGGGGATTTAAATGAAGAAATTTATATGGAACAATCTGAGGGTTTTTCCCCCCCGGGACAAGAAAGAAAAGTTTGTAAATTGGTGAAATCTTTATATGGTTTAAAGCAAGCACCAAAACAATGACATGAGAAATTTGACCAAACAATGTTGGAAAATGGCTTCAAAATCAATGAATGCGATAAATGTATATATGTTAAAGAAACAGATAATGACTGCCATTTTGTGTCTTTACTTAGATGACATGCTCATTGTTGGAAGCAATGATAAGATGATCAAATCTATCAAGAGTATGTTGAACTCAAAATTTGACATAAAAGATATGGGTCTAACAGATGTCATTTTGGAGATTCAAATCTCAAGGACATCTGATAATATCATTCTAAGTCAGTCACATTATGTGGACCAAATTCTTGAGAAATTCAACAAAGAAGATTATGGTGTATCTAGAACCCCTATAGATTCGAGTCTACATTTGTTCAATAACAAAAGGGAGAGTGTCTCTCAGGTAGAGTACTCTAGAATTATTGGAAGTCTAATGTACTTAATGAGCTGTACCAGACCTGATATAGCCTACGCAGTTAGTAAACTGAGTAGATACACGAGTAATTTAGGGTCTGATCACTGGAAAAGAATAACAAGAGTACTTATGTAACGCTCTGGTTAGCCAAGACCGTTACGCTATGTATTTTAAATAGTGCTTAACTCGCTAAACGAGTCATTAGGCCATAAACGTGCATCTAAATGTGATTAATGGTCTAGGTTTAAAATTTTTGGTCAAAATGAATGGATATTTCATTAAAACATTAAACTATACATGGGATCCCATAATAAATGTTTACAAAGTTGTTTGCAGTTCCAAAATGGTCATTACATCTCAAAAGTTACAACCTGCCGACCTAAGCGGCAAAAATAGGGTTTAACCTTAGTTCCTTTGAGAAACCTTGGCCGTGGTGGTCAAGCGACCGCATATGTACACGTCACCACCTAAGCTCTCCAACTCATGGCTGGTCTAACTTTTCTTTCCCTTTACCTGCACCACATAGCACTCGTGAGCCAAGGCCCAGCAAGAAAACTTAACATGCTCATAAGCAGTTAATAATACATTACCAAACATAATAAGCATGCCTAGCAGTAATAACCGTACTCATGCATGCATGTCGTTCATATAAATGAATACAACTTCATATGAGACCAAATACCCTAAATAAATGATTATCTTAATGATATCGGGGCCTTTTGCCCAAGTTACATGATTAATAAATCACAATGGGGCTCAGCGCCCTAGGATCTGAGACTAATAAGTCACCCCAGGGCCCATTGCCCTATCCTCTGTATAACCAGCCTTAGAGCTGATCCAATGTACTTTGTGCTTTAGTTTTCTAAGACCATTGGGTTGGACAAGCGTATAATGCGCTTCCTAATTATATTTAATCATATCCACTAGCACTCAGTGTGCTATTGCCGCCCTTGACGTATAAGTCAATGGTTTTCGACCAGCGCTCAATGCTATTGTTGTCCTTGACTGATAAATCAATTCCTTTGGACCAACACTCAGCGCTATTACCATCCTTGACTAATAAGTCAATGCTTTTCGACCAGTGCTCAACGCTATTGCAGTCCTTGACTGATAAGTCAATGCTTTTTGACCAGCGCTCAACACTATTGCCGTCCTTGACTCACAAGTCAAGTATTTCTCAATTATATAATGCTAACATGCATTCATCATATAGCAAATATCCGTATACAGAGCACTCAACATGCTTAATCAATAATCACAGGCATAATCATAATCATGCGCATTTACAAAGGTCCAAGCCCTAATCAAATCTATATTCAACATTCGAGTCAAGCCCTAATCATGTACATCATATATTTGGTGTAGTTTTCTTACCTTTGGTTCGAGCACAAGTTATATATAAATGGCCCTTGAGCATGATCTTGTCCCGAGCCCCAAGCGATAACCTAGTCATAACCAAATAATAATCTCATAAGATTCAATACATTAAAATAAACTCCGAGATCACTCCCGCGCTCTCGGGACTTCCAATCCCATCCAACGGGGTGGTGGAACCATCCCCCGAGCCCTCAAAATCCTCCCAAGCTCTAAAAATGGGCTTGGCCGAAACTAGACTAGCGCAGGGCCGCTGAAGATAGTGCATGTGTGCTCTAACATCCCAAATTCCCTAATGTGGTTTAGTGCCTGGATTAGGGGGCTGGGAGGCAATAACTGTATTAATTGTTTGCTTATGTGTTATGAGCATGTCATTATGTGAATTATATTATAATACAATTATGCTTGCATGTTAGAAATATTAAATATGCATGTGGGCCCGTTTCTTATAAGAAGGGCATTTTCGTAATTTTGACTCGTTAAGGGTATAATTGTAAATATGCGTGTGTATGATTGTGACCACATTATTATGTGGATATATTTGGGTTATTTGGCATGAGACGATCCTAGCGAACAAGTTAGCGAAAATGTCAGAAAGGGATTAAATACCCGACTCGGGGTGAGCCTAGGGGTATTTTGGTAATTTAGTACATTACCAGGGTTTATCGGGTAATGGGAGATTAAATGGTTATTATTTTGGAGATAGTTGGGGATTTAGAGGAACACTCAATGATTTGACGGGAAGTGGCAATTGACGGAATTGCCATTGATGGCACTAGAGGAATTAAGATAGTCTTGAGGGCATTTTGGAGTTTTTGGCAAAGGGTTAAGTTGAGTCTTAGGAGGCTAAGACTTTAGAAACACTTAGAAGGAAACATAATATTTTTGCTCTCTCTCTCCCTATCTCTTGGTTCTCTCTCCCTCTTGTGGTGATTGGAGGTTTGAGGAAATTTGGAGGATTCTAGACTAAGGGCTTGAAGAATTGGACTGGCTGAGCTTGGGAATTGGTTGAGGGTTGAGCATATCTTAGAGGTAAGGGCTTGAACTTAATATTTCTATGTCAATTCTATTGAATTCTGTAGGAAGTTTAGAGCTTGCATGTGAGAAGGTTCAAAGATTGAATTTTGGATTTTTAATGAGTTTTCCATCAAGTTTTGAGTTAGGTTTTCTTGCTAGAGAAATGTTAAATTTGTTATGGGAATTGAATTGAGGTTTTAGGTTTGATTTGGGGTGATTTTGAATGGGTTTGGCTGAAGGAAAACCCAAGAATTCTGGGTTTGAAGGGTCGGGCCGCGACCTTGTTCTTGGGGTGCCGCGACCCTCTTGAACCCAGGGGGCCAGGGAAGGGCTCTGGCATGAGGGTGCGCCGTGGTGCATGTTTAGTAAAAAGGGAGGTTGAGCCTCTGACTTGGGGTGGGCCGCGACATAGGGGCTTGGGGACATGACGCTTAAGGGGTTTTGAACCCCGAGTGGATTTCTGAGTGCAGGAACTCAACCCTAAGGGCTCGGGAGTGATCCTACTACCTGGTTTAGTGGAATTCGATGTCCCAGAGGCTAGGAATCGGTCCGAAAGATTTTATTTACTTGTTATTGATGGGATCCTATATCGTGATTGTGACTAGGTCATCTCTAGGGGCTCGGAACAGGGATCGTACTCGAGGATCGTTCATTGGTAGCCTATACTTGGACCAAAGGTAAGAAAACTGCACCCAATATATGATATACATGATTTAGGCTTGGCCCGAATGCTGGACATAGTCTTGATTTGGACGTTGGCCCTGTAAATGCGCATGATTATGATTATGACTGTGTATATCTATTTTAATGTATTGTAATGCATTGTATCTATATGTATGATATTTGTATTATGTGATTGTCTTAAATGGCAAGGAAGCTCTGTTTATAAGCCGAGGAACTGTTGTTGTATCTGGTTAAAGATCAACTTACTAGTTGAGGGCATACTTGATTTAAGGGGCTGACTTATAAGTCGAGGGTCTTTAACACTCGACATATAACTTGACTTATGAGTCGAGACTGACATTATGCAGGTTGAGTACAGGGCGCTAAGGCTGGGCCACCTCGAGAGTGCACTAAGCACTTGACTGGCTCTGATGCCATATGAATAAAAGGGAGTGCAACACACACTTGTGCAACCCTATGGCTGCTGATCTGTATAGTGTTTATGCTTAGTTCCAGTTATTACTGCTAAGCCTGCTATATTATTTCGTGAATTGTTTGAATATGTTTTCTTACCGAGTCTTTTAGCTCACAGTTGGAGAGCGATAGCAGTGACGTGTACATATGCAGTCCGCTCGACCGCCACGGCCGAGAAATTACAAGGAAGGTAGGGTTGGACCCAGATTTGCTGCCTAGGTCGACTTATTTTGTAACCTTGAGGTTGTAACCGACTTTTAAACTTGTATTTTGGGATCCCATGTAAATACTAAAGTTTTTTTTAATGAAAATGTTTATGACTTGACCAAATTTTTTAATACCTGTCACATGTTTAGTCCAAATGATTTGTTTAGTGAGTCCAACACTAATTTTAAACACACTTAGTAATGGACCCTAATTAGCAGGGCATTACAACTTGGTATAAAAGCTGCAAAGGTTTAAGGGTTCTTGATTATGGAATGGGCATGTACACTCACTGTTAAAGACAAGCTCGACTGGTTGCTCTCTTCCATGGTGAAGAAGAAGAAGCTGATTCGTAGGCCTGAAATTCATTATGAAGATCGGACTGAGCTGTTATCTCCTGAGGTACAAGCGAAGGATGTTCATTGTTCTGAGGGAGATGGTTTCGTTGGGCAGGATCCTATCAATCTTGTGGATCTAGAAATACCTGGGTCAGGAGTTATGCAGGTTGGTGATATGGATCGACCGAGTATGAATGCCCAGAATGTTGAGGATCTGGACGATGGATTGGGTATGGATATGAGAAGTGCGTCTTGGGCGGATAGGGTTGATGAAGGAGATAAGGTCACAGAAGGAGACTTTCAGTCAGAGGCTCAGCATCAATGGCAACAATTTAGATCGAGTAAGCTTTCTTTTTCTGAGCCGAAACTTGAATTTATTGAACCTCTGTTTAGAAATGGGCAGAAGCTGGCTAAAGTTGATATTGAAGAGGTGAAAATTCAGTCTGCAAATTGGAGTTCTGCTGTTATATGCATGGTGCTTGGAGCAAACCCTCCAATGGCAGTGTTTGAAGGCTTTATTAAATGAGTTTGGGGCCATCTAGGGATTGCTCAAATCTCCATAATGACATTGGGGTTAACTTTGGTAAAATTTAATGATGAAGCAACAAGAGATCATGTTCTAGAGAATGGTGTGCTTCAATTTGATAGGAAACCTGTCATCATCAGGCCTTGGACAGCAGATCTTAGTGCTATTCGTCTCATCCGTTCTGTCCCGTGTGGATTCGGCTACATGACCTTGGACTTCAGTATTGGGACAACAAGTGTATCAGTGCTTTGGTGAGCACTATAGGAAAATCGCTTCTAGTAGATAAGTTTACTAGGGAGCGTTCTCGAATTCAGTTTGTCAGGGTTCTAGTGGAGATGGAGATTACTGATAATCCTCCCCGAAGTTTTCAGTTTATCAATGAGAATGGCCAGATTATGGAACAAGGAATAAAATATGAGTGGCTGCCTACTAAATGTAAGAGTTTTTCTGGGTTTGGACATTCTATGGTAGACTGTCGTAAGGAGCATAAAACTCTTTGGGTGAAAAAAGAAGTGGGTTCTAAAGCTGAAGTCCCAGTGGAGCAGTCAAAAGATTCAGTGGGGCTTGATGAAGAGGAACTAGGGGTGCAAGCTGGAGTGTCTGATGTAGGGGATAATTTAGTTCTGAATGTTAAAGAGATTAAGCATTCAGGGCATGTTAACTCTGGTCAGTTACAGGATCTAAGTAAGGATGAGGTTTGGCAAACTCCTAGGTGTGTTGCTACTCAGAGTAGGCAGGGTCTTATCACTGGTGGTAATACTATCTCGGCTGTTCAGACTCAAAAACAGACCAATCAATTTGTTGTTCTTCAGGAGCAGAAAAAGGGTGGCAAGGATGGGCCTCTTGGAGGTAGTTCTTCCAATGGATAAGTGTAATTTACTGAGTTGGAACTTAAGGGGGCTGAATAGTGCAAATAAACAAAGTTCAGTCCTAGATGTTTGTAGAAGGAATAATATTGGAATTGGTGGTTTGTTGGAAACTAAAATGAGAAGGAATAAAATTGGTGAGTTCATGGAGCATAAATTTCCTAATTGGGAGTTCTACTCTAGTCCGATAATTGAGGGTAGGCTCTTAATCATTTGGAGGAAGGGGGGTAGTGCGAGTGACTGTATTAGAGGAGTCTCAGCAATTGGTTCACTGTAAGGTTAACTTGGTAGGCCAGAGGGATATTTTTTATGTAACCTTTGTCTATGGGTACAACATTTTAGAGAATAGAAGAAGCTTATGGCAAGATCTAACTTGGATTTCGCTATCAGTTAAAGCTTGGATAGTTTTAGGGGATTTTAATGCCCCTTTTTCTAGTTTGGATAGGTCTAGTGGTAAACCTATATCAGGTACTGAGTTGGCAGATCCTTTGGGTTGGCTAGCTGATGCTAAAATTGAGGCTCTTAAAAGCATTGGATCTTATTTTACATGGACAAATAATCAAGGTGGCTCAGCAAGGATTTACTCAAAGATCGATCATGTGTTCATTAATGAGGATTGGTTGGACATGTTTCCTCAATCTTTGGCTATTTTTAGGTGGGAGGTAATCTCAGACCACTGCTCCTGTGTAGTGTCTAATATTCCCATAGAGGCAATGGGAATCAAACTTTTCAGATTTTTCAATTTCTGGACTGGCCATTCAGACTTTAAACAGGTTGTATTGAGTAGTTGGAGGGCCCCTATAAGAGCTTCTGGTCTTAGAGCAATCTATCTTAGGCTTATGAGGTTGAAGCATAGACTTAAGAAGTTTAACAGAGATTCTATTGGAGATGTTGGGTTCAACTATCAGTCGGCTATGGTGGCCTATCAGGATGCTTAATTTCAAGCTCAAGTGAATCCTCATGATCTCAGATTGCAAGAGGTTGTTAAGGAGAGGTCAACTGAGTTTCATTTATAAGATCACATGTATCACAGTTTTCTTGCTCAACGCAACAAGATAAATTGGATTAGGAAGGGGGATATGAATACTTCATATTTCCATGCCTACTTGAAGAAGCGTAGAGCAGAGAATAATATTGTTTCATACATTACAGATCAAGGTTTACTGGTAGATGATTTTAAGGAGGTGGTAGCCCATTTTGTTGACCATTTTAAGAACTATCTTGGTAGTCCCAGTTCTGCTACTGGTAAAATTGACCTGCAAAGTGTGGAAATGGGGACTAAGCTGTCCGTAGAGCAACAACACTTTCTCTTAAAACCCTTTTCCAGCAAGGAAATAAAAGCTGCTCTGTTTGGAATTCCTAGCACTAAATCCCTTGGTCCAGACGGGTTTGGCTCAGGTTTTTTTAAAGAACTTTGGCAGGACATTGGTCAGGATATCTGTTCAGCAATCACTCAAGGTTTTTCAACAGGCCAATTTCCTTGTGAGCTTCATGAGACTACTCTGTCTTTGGTACCTAAGGTTCCTAATCCAGCTCAGGCCATAGATTACAGGCCTATTGCTTGTTGTTCTACTCTGTATAAAGTTATGGCTAAACTGTTATGTTCCTGATTGGCTGTGGTGCTTCCTATTCTTATCCAGTCTTATCAGGGTGCGTTTGTAAGAGGTAGGTCAATTGCTCATAATATAATGATTCTTCAGGATCTCATTAAGAGTTATGGTAGGGCTATTACTTCTCCTCGTTGTGCTATTAAAATTGATCTTAGTAAGGCTTACGACACAGTTGACTGGCAATTTCTTGAAGATCTTTTGAGGGCCTATTGTTTTCCTATGAAGTTTATTGGCTGGATAATGTCTTGTGTGAGAAACACCTCCTATTCTTTATTGTTAAATGGCAAAGTTCAGAGTAGATTTAAGGGTGAAAAGGGGCTGCGTCAAGGGGATCCTATGTCTCCCCTTCTCTTTGTGCTCATTATGGAATATATGACAAGAAGTCTTCAATTTGCTGCTCGGTCTTCTTCTTTTCGTTATCACCCTTTGTGTAAGAGTCTTAAGCTCCTTAAGTTGTGTTTTGCTGATGATATAATTATGTTTTGCAAAGGATCTCTCACGGCAGTGAACATTCTTAAGGATGCACTTGGGAAGTTTAGTGAGGCTACTGGGCTGTCAATCAATGCCAATAAGTCTCATATCTATTTTGGTGGAGTTAGTACAGTTGAGAGAAGGGTGATTGCTCAGGCCATTCAACTTCCTGAGGGGATCTTTCCTCTTCGTTATCTTGGGGTTCCTATGAGACCAACCAAATGGAAACATGAGGATTGTGAGATCATTGTGCATAAAATTAGGACTAAGTTGTTATCTTGGTCTAGTAGGCATTTATCCTATGCTGGCCGGTTGTTGCTTATTCATTCTTTTTTATTTGGTCTTAGGAATTATTGGATGACTGTGTTTATTTTGCCTCAGAGTATTGTCAAGGAGGTTGAGAAATTATACAGATTGTTCTTGTGGGGGGCCTCAGGGATTCGAAGTAAACTCCATCTAGCTTCTTGGCATTAGGTTTGCCTTCCTAAGGCTTATGGAGGGCTCGGGCTCAGAGATGGGGCTAGCTGGAACAGAGCGCTTCTAGCTAAATATATGTGGGCTGTTTCTGCAAAACAGGACATTCTTTGGGTCAAATGGATCCATAATATTTATCTGAAGAGGGTTAATTTTTGGAATTATGTTTTGAAACAGGATAGCAGCTGGTATTGGCGGAAACTTTGCCATTTAAGGAGCAAGTTCATTGAACGAGAGGTGTTGGATGCTGGCATTTCAGGGAAGTTCAAGCCTTCCAAGTTATATATCAGTACAATAAACTAGTAGCTTGTGGAGTATAAGAATGCAGTTTGGTGTAGAACAATCCTTCCTAAGCACCGGTTCTTGCTTTGGCTGGTGGTCAATTCTTACCTCCTAACTAGAGACAATTTAGCTAAGTTCAACATTCAGTTGAATAGTTTAGCTTGTCCAGTTTGTGAAGACCACATGGAAAGTCATAATCATCTCTTTTTTGATTGCTGCCATTCTAAGAGGATTTTGTCTTGCATTTTTACTTGGCTTGGGTTTCAAGCGTGGTCAAATAACTATACTGATTGGGTTGTTCGGCTTAGCATTGGGCAGAATGGCATTGTGGATTCTATTCTGAACATGGTATTAGCTGCAGTGATTTATCACATTTGGAGGAATAGAAATAGGTGCATTTTTTATGGGTATTCTTTGACAGCTAATTGTATAGCAAAGGATGTGATTACCTTAGTTAAGTATAGGTTATATATTGTTCATAACAGGAAGTTATTACCTCAACATAAGCTTTTTATAAGGAAACTTCAATGTAACTAGAATGAGGTTTGTGGCTGTTTTTGGATGAGTTCTATGATTTGCTGGTTGGGTGGTTTGCCCTTGGTTGTAATTGTTTGTTTGTTCAATGAAGTTTTTTCCTTCTTGATCAAAAAAAAAAAAAAAAAAAAGACAAGCTCGACTCAGGGTTAGGTAACTATTAATATAGTTATGTGTGTACTTGCTTAAATGAACTATATATGCCTTACTTGCTTGCTTAAGTAAGAAGCCTGAGCTATTTTGATAAGGCTTAGCCCTTGACTGCTGTGTGTAGGCTAAAGATGTGCTTATTAGCATGATAAACACTTGTAAATGTTGTAGGATTGCTTATAAGCACCATTATTGCTTGAGTGTCAGAATCGCTTATTAGCGCTGATGTATGTGCATGTATGCCAGGAGATGCTTATTAGCACCGTTGAATGTCAAAAGGAATGCTTATTAGCATTGTTAATTGTCTATGCATGCTAGGAAATGCTTATTAGTATTCTTCTTGCTATTGAGTATTGGAGATGTTTAATAGCATTATGTTATGTGTATGCATGCCATGAATGTGCTTATCAGCATCTTGTCTGAGTATGATCATGAAATGCTCGGCTTATTAGCATGATTGTTTATGTGGGAATTACTGGGATGCTTATTAGCATTGTCAATGCATGTGAATGCTTATTCGATCAGTTTTGAATCGTGGATTGACATGGGATATTTTTATTACTGCCTGATTATCTGAGTCATTAATTGTAGATAGACTTGGAAGTATGCTTCCAGGGCAATCTAATGAGCCAACCGGCGCTGAGAATCAGGTTGGAAGTAATGGCCAGGGTCAGAATGCTCTGCCAGCTCCTGAAAACTAGCAACAGATGCTTGTTGATATGCAAGCTAGGCTGCAGAGACAAGATGAAGAGATTCGCCAGTTGAGGCAACATCAGATTCTGGCAAGGAATGCTGCATCAGAGGCCCCATTTGCTGCTCCAGTATCGGCCGCACAATAGCAGATAGAATTAGAGAACCGTTGGGAGTTAGTGTATGAATGGTTCAGGAAACAACAACCTCCGGTTTTCAAGGGTAGTGCAGATCCACTTAAGGCAGAACAGTGGATGGCTATGATTACATCCATCCTATATTTTATGAGGGTGGTGGGCAATGAGAGAGTGGCCTGTGCCACGTACATGTTTCAGAAGGATGCCTGAATTTGGTGGGAGGTGGTGTCCTAAACTAGGGATGTAACCACAATGAATTGGGAAGAGTTTAGAACCCTCTTTAATGAGAAGTATTATAATGAGGCCATTAAAGCTGCAAAGGCTGAGGAATTCAGTAGACTGTTACAAAGAAATATGTTGGTGACTGAATACGCCCTGAAATTTGACAGATTAGCCAAGTTTGTTGTAGACTTGATGCCCACTAATGGGACAAGGAAGGAAAGATTCTTTCAGGGGTTACAACCTATGATAGCCCGGGATGTTAGAATTACCACAGTACCTGGGGTGACGACATACACTCAGGTAGTAGAGAGAGCCCTTACTGTAGAGGGCGCTAAAACAAGATCTGGCGCGAGAATGCGGCAAGAAGGGGTATGAGGAGGATGGGACCTCCCTTTGTAGGATAAGGTTGGGGAGAGGCCCGAGTTACCAGAAAAGAAAGACCCCAGATACTATTTTGGCTCCCGGACCTGATAGGTAGCCACGAGGTGTGCATATAGGCCACCAGGGTGGCAATGAGAATTGGAAGACATATCCAGAGTGTGCCAGATGTAGAAGACGTAATCTAGGGGAGTGTTGGGTGAAGGCTTGCTTTTTATGTGGGATTGTGGGGCATCTCAAGAAGGACTGCCCAAGAATGAAGAAAGAGGAACCGAAGAAGGAAAATAGCTCAACTCCAGCTCAAGTGTTTGCATTGACGCAGGCTGAGGGTGAGGCTAGGCCCTTAGTGGTCACAGGTCAGCTTTCTAGTGCTGGCATTTCTTATACTTTGCTGATTGATTATGGTGCTACATAATCTTATGTTTCTAGTAGGATTATTGATAGATTGTGTAGGCCATGTGATTATTATGCTATGGGTTTTGGGACGTTACTACCCACTAGGGATTTAGTGGTTTCCAGGAGATGGGTCAGATCATTTCCAATGATGGTGGACGGTAGGGAGTTGTCGGTTGACTTAATAGAGTTGGTTATGACTGGCTTTGATATGATATTGGTGATGGACTAGTTGACTAGATATGGGGCAAACATTGATTGTAAAAAGAAAATTGTAACCTTTGAACCTGAAGGTGAGGAACCCTTTGTATTCGTTGGCACTGTGCATGGACCCCGAGTGCCTATGATTTCAGCATTGAAGGCTAGAGATCTACTAAAAAAAGGTTACATAGGATTCCTAACCAGTGTGGTGGATACCACTCAGGTCATGCCAGTGGGACCAGAAGAGACTAGGTTGGTCTGTGAGTTCCTAGATGTGTTCCCAGAGGAGTTACTAGGGTTTCTGCCACACAGGGAGATAGAGTTTGTTATTGAGCTGGCATCAGGGACAGAGCCAGTGTCTAGGGCACCTTACAGAATGGCCCCAGCAGAGTTGAGGGAACTCAAGATACAATTACTGGAGTTGTTGGATCTAGGTTTTATTAGACCCAGTTTCTGGCCGTGGGGTGCGCCATTTTTATTTGTGAAGAAGAAGGACAGTTCTATGAGGATGTGTATAGACTACATGGACTGAGTAAGTTGACCATTAAGAACAGGTATCCTCTGCCAAGGATAGATGACTTATTTCACCAATTACAAGCTAAAATGGTGTTCTCGAAGATAGATCTCTGGTTTGGTTATCACCAGTTGAGGATCAAGGAGGAAGACATACCAAAAACAACCTTTCGTACCAGATATGGGAACTATGAGTTCCTTGTTATGTCATTTGGTTTGACTAACACCCCGACAACCTTCATGGATTTAATGAACAGGGTGTTCAAAGACTATCTAGACTTATTTGTGATCGTCTTCATCGACGATATCTTAGTATATTCACAATTAGAGGAAGATCATGAGAAACACCTCAGGTTGGTCTTGCAGAGGCTGAGAGAACACATGTTATTTGTGAAGTTTAAGAAGTGTGAGTTTTGGTTACCTCAGGTGACTTTCTTGGGTCATATTGTTAGTAGAGACAGGATTAGGGTAGACCCAGCTAAGATTGAGGCTGTCAGGAATTGGCCAAGGCCAAGGAATGCCTCTAAGATTAGAAGCTTCCTTGGATTGGCAGGCTATTATAGGAAGTTTGTGGAAGGATTCTCAAGAATAGCTACCCCATTGACAGAACTGACACGTAAGAATCAGAAGTTTAAGTGGTCAGACAGATGCGAGAATAGCTTCCAGGAGTTAAAGCGGCAGTTGATTACCGCCCCAGTCCTGAGTCTTCCAACATATAAGGAGAGGTTCATGGTTTATTGTGATGCTTCGAAACAAGGGTTAGGCTGTGTCCTTATGCAGGCAGAGAAGGTGGTTGCTTATGCATCACACTAGTTGAAAGATTATGAGAAGAGGTATCCTACTCATGATCTGCAGTTAGCAGCAGTGGTCTTTGCATTAAAGATATGGAGGCATTACCTTTATGGAGAGAAGTGTGAGATATATACAGACCACAAGAGCCTCAAGTACTTCTTTGCACAGAAGAATTTCAATATGAGGCAGAGGTGTTGGTTGGAACTGGTGAAGGATTATGATTGTGATATCCTTTATCATCCAGGGAAAGCCAACGTGGTGGCAGATGCCCTAAGTCGAAGAGGTCCAGGGACGTTGTACAATTCGAGGCAGATATCCAAGGAGCTAGCAGAGGATATGACCAGAGCAGGGATTGAGTTAGTAGTGGGCCAGTTAGCCAACATTACCCTGTAGTCTACTCTTCTGGAAAGGATAAAGGAGAGTCAGTTACAATAGCCATAGTTGGTAAAGATTAGAGAGGACGTCCTAACTGGAGTGGATAGGGACTATACAATATCTTATATGGGTTTGCTAAGATTTAAAGATCGGATCTGCGTTATGATGAATACTGTTATCAGATGGGAGATTCTGGACGAATCTCATACTACCTCGTATTTTTTGCATCCCGACACCACGAAGATGTATTGGGACCTGAGAACTTTGTACTAGTGGTCGGGGATGAAGAGGGATGAAACTGAGTATGTAGCCAAGTGTCTGACGTGTCAACAAATCAAAGTTGAACATTAGAGACCAGCGAGGCTACTACAACCCTTGGACGTTCCAGAGTGGAAATGGGAAGACATCACAATGGATTTTGTGGTCGGTTTGCCCAGGACAGTGGGTCAGCATGATTCCGTAAGGGTGATTGTAGACAGATATACCAAACCAACTCACTTTCTACTAGTGAAGACAAATTATAACGTTGACCAGTACACAAATCTCTAAGTAAAAGAGACAGTATGTCTTCATGGAGCTCTGAGGTCGATCGTGTCAGATTGGGACCCCACATTTACTTCCAAGTTTTGGGGAAGTTTGTAGAAGGCAATGGGCACGTAGCTAAATTTTAATACAACCTATCATCCTCAGGCCGATGGTCAGTCTGAGAGAACTATCTAGATATTGGAGGACATGCTAAGATCATGTGTATTGGACTTTGAGGGGTCCTGGAGTAAGTGTTTACCTTTGATAGATTTTTCCTACAACAACAGCTACCAAACGACCATAGGAGTGGCTCCTTATGAAATGATGTATGGTAGGAAATGCAGATCACCTATTCACTAGGATGAGATAGGTGAACGCAGATACTTGGGTCCTGAAGCAGTTCAGAGGACCAATGAAGCTATTGAAAAGATCAGAGCTCGAATGCTCGCATCACTGAGTAGACAGAGAAGTTATGAGAATCTGAAGCACATGAACATGGAGTTCAAGGTGGGAGACTATGTATTCCTTAGAGTCTCACCACTCAAGGGGGTGAGGAGGTTTGGGAAGAAGGGCAAGCTGAGCTTTAGGTTTGTAGGACCTTTTGAGATCCTTGAAAAGATCAGCCAAGTAACTTATAGAATAGCGTTACCTCCGGCACTATTGGCCATGCACAATGTGTTCCATATTTCGATGTTGCGGAAGTATGTATCTGATGAGACTCATGTACTGAGCTATGAAGATTTGGAGCTGCAGACAGACTTATCCTTTGAGGAGCAGCCAGTCCAGATATTAGACAGAAAGGACAAGGTCCTGAGGAATAAAACCATACTTTTAGTTAAGGTATTATGGAGGAAAAACAAGGTCGAGGAGGCGACTAGGGAGTTGGAATCAACCATGCGGGACCAGTATCCCGAGCTGTTCAGGTAAAATTTCGAGGACGAAATTCCTGTAAGGAGGGGATAGTTGTAACATCCTAAATTCCCTAATGTGGTTTAGTGCCTGGATTAGGGGGCCAGGAGGCAATAACTGTATTAATTGTGTGCTTATGTGTTATGAGCATGTCATTATGTGAATTATATTATAATTTAATTATGCTTGCATGTTAGAAATATTAAATATGCATGTGGACCCGTTTCTTATAAGAAGGACATTTTTATAATTTTGACCCGTTGAGGGTATAATTATAAATATGTGTGTGTATGATTGTGACCACATTATTATGTGGATATATTTGGGTTATTCGGCACAAGACGATCCTAGCAAACAAGTTAGTGGAAAAGTCACTACGGGGTTAAATACCCGGCTCGGGGTGAGCCTAGGGATATTTTGGTAATTTAGTACATTACCGGGGTTTATCGGGTAATGGGAGATTAAATGGTTATTATTTTTGAGATAGTTAAGGATTTAGAGGAACATTCGATGATTTGAAGGGAAGTGGCAATTGACGGAATTGTCCTTGATGGCACTAGAGGATTTAAGACAGCCTTGAGGGCATTTTGGACTTTTTGGCAAAGGGTTAAGATGAGTCTTAGGCAGCTGAGACTTTAGAAACACTTAGAAGGAAACCGAATATTTCATCTCTCTCTCTCTCCCTACCTCTCGGCTCTCTCTCCCTCTTGTGGTGCTTGGAGGATTCTAGACTATGGGCTTGAAGGATTGGACTGGCTGAGCTTAGGAATTGGTTCAGGGTTGAGCATATCTCAGAGGTAAGGGCTTGAACTTAATATTTCTATGTCAATTCTATTGAATTCTATAGAAAGTTAAGAGCTTGCATGTGAGAGGGTTCAAAGATTGAATTTTGGATTTTTGATGAGTTTTCCATCAAGTTTTGAGTTAGGTTTTGTTGCGGGAGAAATGTTAAATTTTTTATGGGAATTGAATTGAGATTTTAGGTTTGATTTGGGGTGATATTGAATGGGTTTGGCTGAAGGAAAACCTAAGAATTCTGAGTTCGAAGGGTTGGCTGCGGCCCTATTCTTGGGGTGTCGCGATCCTCTTGAACCCAGGGGGCTAGGGAAGGGCTCTGGCGTGAAGGCGCGCCATGGCGCGTGTTTAGTAAAAAGGGAGGTTGAACCTCTGACTTGGGGCGGGCCGTGGCATAGGGGCTTGGGGCCGCGATGCTTAAGGGATTTTGAACCTCGAGTGGGTTTTTGAGTGCGGGAACTCAACCCTAAGGGCTTGGGAACGATCCTACTACCCAATTTTAGTGGAATTCAATCTCCCGGAGGCTAGGACTCGGTTCGAAAGCCTTTATTTACTCGTTATTGAAAAGATCCTATATCGTGGTTGTGACTAGGTCATTGCTAGGGGCTAAGAACAGGGATCGTACTCGAGGATCGTTCATTAGTAGCATGTGGACCAAAGGTAAGAAAACTACACCCAGTATATGATATACACGATTAGGGCTTGGCCCAAATGCATGACATAGTCTTGATTTGGGCGTTGGCCCTGTAAATGCACATGATTATGATTATGCCTGTGTATCTCTATTTTAATGTATTGTAATGCATTGTATCTGTAGGTATGATAAATGTATTATGTGATTGTCTGTTATGGCAAGAAATCTTGGTTTATAAGCCGAGGAACTGTTGTTGTATCTGGTTAAAGATTGACTTACTAGTCGAGGGCATACTTGATTTAAGGGGCTCGACTTATAAGTCAAGGGTCTTTAAGGCTCGACATATAAGTTGGGGGTCTGTGAGGCTCAACTTATAAGTCGAGGATCTGCAAGACTTGGCTTATGAGTCGAGACCCGCATTATGCGCGTTGAGCGCATGCTGCTATGGTTGGGCCACTTCGGGAGTGCACTAAGCACTTGACTGGCTCAGATGGCATATGAATAAAAGGGAGTGCAACACGCACTTGTGCAACCCTATGGCTGCTGATCTGTATAGTGTTTATGCTTTGTGCCAGTTATTACTGCTAAGACTGTTGTATTATTCCGTGAATTGTTTGAATATGTTTTCTTACTAAGTCTTTTGGCTCACAGGTGCTTTGTGGTGTAGGTAAGGGTAAGGAGAAGCTTGGCCAGCCATGAGTCAGAGACTGATAGCAGTGACGTGTACATATGTAGTTCGCTCGACCGCCACAACCAAGAAATTACAAGGAAGCTAGGGTTGGACCCAGTTTTGCCGCCTAGGTCGGCTTATTTTGTAACCTTGGGGTTGTAACCGAATTTTAAACTTGTATTTTGGGATCCCATGTAAAGACTAAAGTTTTTGTTTAATGAAAATGTTTATGACTTGACAAAATTTTTAAATACCTGAACCCTTAGTGGCTTAATTACATGCTTAGTCCAAATGACTTGTTTAGCGAGCCCAGAACTAATTTTAAACACACTTGGTAACATACCCTAATTCGCAGGGCGTTACAGGTGCCATCCAAGTCAGGGAGCCACCCCTGCTTTTCCCATGCCTAGCGCTGGGGCACCCAGGACAACATTGGGGCGCTATCCTTACTGCCCAGAACCTTCTGGTTCTTCCCTTGCGTTTTCCCCCGAGTTCCAATCACCAAAACCTCATCTAAACACCATCCAAACTTACAATTTGACCCCAAAACCTCATCAATATATCGACCTCATCAAATCCCATGTTTAAACACAATCAAAACATCACTAATATTCAAAATCACTACTTGAGTTTTTGAAACTCAAGAACACCAAGACCACCACCAGAAAACTCAGAACCTTAGGGAATCAAAGGTTAAAATCATTACCTTGGATGCTATGAACAACCTTATGTTGCCGCTATACCAATTCCTAGTCCTAAGCTTCCAAAATTTTAAGAACTCCAAGGCTTCATGCAAAGAACTTAGAGAGAAAGAGAGAATCGTGTAGAAGGAAGAGAAGCTGCTCTGTTTTTAATAAACTATATTTTGAGGTTTCCCTCAGCTGAAGAAACCTAGGGTTTAAGCCTCTAATTAGGCACAAATGACCTAAATGCCCCTAGGGACAACTCAATCTCTCCAAAGCCCTTCAAGGGAAATTTTGTCATTAGCCACTTACCTCGTTAATCATAATTAAATTCTCATTATTTCTAATATCCTCAAATAATTACCAAATATTTTCTCCATTACCCAATCATGGTAATGTACTAAATTACCAAATTACCCCTAGGCTCACCCCGAGCCCGGTATTTGACCCTATTATGACCAAACCGTTACTTTGCTCGCTAGGATTGTCTCATGCCGAATAATCCAAATATATCCACATAATAATGTGATCTCAATCCATACACACACAAATATACAAATATGCCCTCAATGGGCCAAAATTACGAAAATGTCCTTATAATAAGAAACGGGCCCACATGCATGCAGATACAACCATATAATAATACAACTCACATAATCATGCATTGTATCACATAATAATACAATAAACAAATTATGGCCCTCCTGCCCCCTAATTAAGACACTAAGCCATATTAGGAAATTTGAGACGTTACAACTTAGGTATTTGGATTTACTAGTAGCTATGGGCTGCACTATACTAAATATCCAGTAGTACTTGAAGGGTATTGTGATGCTAATTGGATATCTGATATGAAAGACCCAAAGTCTATGAGTGGATATGTGTTCACACTCGGTGGTGCAGCTGTATCATGGAAATCTTCTAAACAAACGGTAATAGCTAGATCCACGATGGAATATGAGTTTATTGCCTTAGACAAGTGTGGCGAAGAAGCTGGATGACTTTGTCAATTTTTCGAAGATATTCCAAAATGGCCTAAACCATTGCCGGCTATTAGCATACATTGCGATAGTCAATCTGCAATTGTTAGGGTACATAATAAGTTGTATAATTGTAAGTTTAGACATATATGTCGTAGAAACAATACCATTAGACAACTACTCTCAACTGGAGTTATCTCTGTTGACTACGTGAAGTCAAATGATAATATTGCGGATTCGCTAACCAAAGGGTTAAATAGAGAGTTGGTTGAAAAATCATCAAGGGGAATGAGACTAAAGCCCATGAATGAAAAATCAATACAGTAGGCACCCATCCTAGTTGATTGGAGATCCCAAGATCTAGGTTCAAAGGGACAACTAAAATTGTAAATACTATGTTGGATCACTATGGGGGTTATCCTCATTGTCCATTCTTATGATGAAATAGTGATAACCGTAAGGAAAAGGTTAAGCTATGCTTTTAATGATTTCTTATGTGTCGAAATGTCGAGCAGCGTAATATGGGTTACTCTTAATTAAGAAAACCACCTATGTGAGAGAGAAGATGAGCCGCTTCTATAGGAATTGAATAGGGCTCAATTCCTCGAATATCTCTTGCAGAACCAGGGAAATGTTTAGGGCCAAAAACGAACATAATATTGAGAACCAAAATATGTCAGGAAAGATTCCTGTATGTGGTATATCATCATTTACACGACGACAAAATAGTTCAAAGATACTGCATCTACTGATCAGCCAGTAAAGTAAATATACTTACACAAGAGAAGGTTCAAAGAGTAACACCTACCTATCCTATGTGGGTTTCTAATTTTGAACTCTATCACCTAGGGAGTTAGTCCCACATTAGTTATGAAAGGAATTTTTCCTCATACTTGGCCTATATAAAGAAGTCTAGGCTTAGTAGTTTAACATATAAAATTCCTTAACTTTAAGGTATATAAATATATTAATTATATTTATATTATGGTTTTAGTTAAAAATTTTATATGCTTAGTGTGGTAGAGTTCAGACATGTTTGGTTTGGCGAAATAATTGAGTTACTTCTCGTTCTTCGTTGTATCCTGGGAGACAGACGTCGAAACATCTTGGAGGCAACGAATCTGTTTTAAGGAAACTGAGCTACACAAGCCTTGATTTTTTTTATTTTGTTGTTATTATTGTTCATTATAATTATTATCTAGATTAATTATAATTGTTATTTATATTGTTTTATTTATAATTATAATATTATCTATATTTAATTTAGTAGATATAAATATTGTATATATCATATTGTGTTTATTAAAATATTATATCTAATTATGTTATATTTTTCCCACAAAAATAAGTTGACATAAAGTACAAAAATTACCAATAATCTTTTTCAGCATAAAATTTTATATTGTGATCTCATTCCGTTCTCTAGTAATATCTATGTCAAAACCCCCAAATCTTGCAAAATATATTTAACTTTTTCATTCAGGTTCATTTTAGCCTTAAAAACACTGTCAACCCGAATAAAAAGATTATTACAAACTAGAAAACATAGCCGTGCTTCGCGCAATTTTTTTGTAAAGATTAAAAAATATATATTTTTTGGGAGATTGTGTGTAAGTGATTCTTTTTTACCCTAACCGTACAACATGCTCCTTATATGGATACATAAGGGCGTCTTGATCGTAATTTTTTTCCATGATAATGTTTATTATATCGCGAGCCTCTTGTAGGTTTTTGAGAAATTCAGAATAATTAAAGTGCAAAAAATAAAATTCAAACTATTTTTTGTACGTGTGCTTTTATTTAATATTAGTATTATTTTATACGCTTTGCGTAGGTTTTTTTGTTTATTATATAAAAAATTTAAGATTTTTATATTTTTATAGTAAAAAATTTATAAATCATAACCTTTTGCATAATCATTCATTTTTTTAAATAAATATTTTTATTAATTTAATTAATAATGTTCTTAATCAAATTAATATCACATGTATACATGTTGATATTTTTAATTGTTAAGATATATTGGTTTTAAATTTAAAATATCAAAACAATAAATCTTGAAGAAAAATGTCAATTTATATATGATTTATTTATTATTATAATTATTAAAAAATTAGTTATTCCTAAATATTTTATCTAAATATAAATAAAAATATTTTTATTTTAAATTTACAATGTCAAAACAATAAAAAGATAAATACAGATGGAAAATTTTGATATAAATGTCAATTATATATGATTATTTATTATAATTATTCATAAATTAGTATATATAAATAAGTTAAGATATTTTAAATTTTGAATTTGAGATATGAAACAATAAAAAGATTATCATGAATTGGAAAATCTTCAAGAGAAATGTGAATTCATATATGGTTGATTTATTATAATAATTATTAGAAAATTAGTTATTAATAAATATTAAAAAAAAAAGTTACAGTCGGAAGACGTATTATTGATATTGATAATTTTAGATATTTTGTTTTTTTTTAAAAAAATTATTTAATAAACATAAATCAAATAAAATAGAATAAAAAATGTAGAAAAAATTAGAAATAGATTAAAGATTTTGACTTGAATTCTCCTTTTATTTTATTTTTTTAAAAATTGTGTGATATTTTCCAATTATGATATTGTCATCATATAAAATATATCTGACGACGAACTTTATTGGTATTATTTTTGTTTTTGCCAAATAAAGTTGCTTCAATTGGCTTATCACATTATTGTCAAGGCAATGACATCATTCTAGATTTTGATTCGTTGATTATTTGAGCTTAGGAACAAATGGAACTTGAGTAGCTTAATTCTATAAAGCCAAGTTTTAAGAGTTTTTTTCTTCCATTATTAAGTTCTTTTATGCATAGATGACGCTTACTTCATTTAGATTTAATGAATTGAATTTCTGGACATGATTATTGTTTGCCTTGTATGGTAACTTCCTAAATGTGTGAATATGTTATTGATCAGTGATATTATTCATACTTGTTAGTTTTAGAAGTTGGCATTTGTGATAAGTTATTATATACTATTGCTACTTAAAGATATTACAATACCTATACATATACTAAATTTTCTATGTAGAAGCATATTTTGATGCGATGGTAAATTTAGATTTTGTCCATTCTATTTACTCGTGTCTCTTCCGGAAAAAAAGGAACGACTATTGAGAGAGATTATAGGCTTTTGTATCATAATTATAAAGATTCAATTCAAATTGTACCAAAACTTCACATATTATAATAATAATAATAATATATTTAATAATATCCATTGAGAATAATATTTAATTAATTTAAAAAATAATTATTTAAAATTTAATTTATATTCATATACAAAAAAATATAAAATATCTTTAATTAAAAAAATCAACAAAAATAGATATGAACATATTATTATAAATAAAAAATTAATATCTTATTTAAATTTAAAATAATAATAGTAAATTAATTAACCACAAATAAGATAAAAAATAAGATGGTTATATCAATTTTATTATTTATTATTTATTCATTTTAAATAATAATAGTAATTAAATAAATATAAATATATTTGAAATCGTAATAGCTTCCACACCATTGAAGATGGTGGAAAATATTTCGATTAATGATGCTACATAATCTATTTGAAGATTTATCGATTAACTTATACTTATTAATTTGTTAAATTTGATGTCTTTTTTTTTCCCAACCACCTCCAACAATCTCAATATCATCACACAACATAAACATTTGATAACATCTAAAACATGAAAAACAAGATGAAGATTTTATAATATCAAGATCAATAATTTAAAATAATTTTTTTAAAGATTAACAAACATTAATAATTGAATAAATACTCAAACTTTAAGGATTAACAAACATTAATAATTGAATAAATACCCGAGAAGATTGTGTTATCATTAACACGTAAATCAAACAAATTTGGAGATATGAATTGGAATTCATTGAAAATTGAAATTGAAAGAATTTAGAGTGAAGAAGAGAAAAAAAATTAGAGTAGAGGAAAATATGAGATTAATAAAGAATGTGTAGAATATATATAGATTCACAAAGAGATATATATATCTAATTTTAAATAATAATATCTTATAAATATCTCATTTAAATTTAAAAAATTATATTTATTATTATTATAATATATAAAATGAATAAAAAATAAATTAAAAGAGAAAATAAATAAAGTGGTTTGAAGAGTTTTTAGAGGGCCACATCATCTCTTTGGTACTCTCCTCTATATAAATATATATATTTTTTACATAAAATAACATGATTTAGATAAAAAATAAATTTGACCATTCTGGTTCATTTTGGCCTTAAAACACCACTAACCCAAACAAAAAGTGATTATTACATAAAATAACATGGTTTAGATGAAAAAGTAAATTTGATAATAGATGTTTGATATGATAATGGAAATAACATAAAAGATAACTTACTCATCAAGTATTAAGTAAAAAATTTAATTATTATTTTGTATACATAGCCTTTATATATACATAATATTATTTAAGTATTAACTAATTTGAGACAAAAAGTATTATCCATTCAAATTTGGTATTCTATATTATTTTCATCTCATTAACTTCTTTGTTGACATCCTTTATCAATTTTTGTTTTTATTAATAACAAACTACTTAAAGCATCTTTCAATTTTTATACTGTCTTTCCTAATAAATTTTTTGATAATAATTATAAAAGTGACTCTTTGTGCTTTGTTTGTAAGAGGCACAGCTTTGATTTCATAAAAATTATGTTCAAGGAATTTGAGTTAACTATTTTTATGCAAATGACTTCAATTATAGAAGCAGATGAATCTAAGATAGAAATAATATTGCGGCTATCTTTGATGTCATATAAAAATTACGTTGAAGGCATTTGAGTGAACTATTTGATGCACTATTAGCTTCAATTTGTTGAGAAGATTGTTTTTATTATAACAGCGGTTAAATCCGAGATAGAAATAATATTGTGATTGAAAGGAATACCAAAAAGTAAAATTTTACACTAAGGGGTGTTTGGTATGAGGTTTGGATTTGTGAGAGTGGAGTTAGAGAAAGTTTAAATTAAAGGAATATGAAACTTAAGTGTTTAAATGAGTTAAGATTACCTTCAAATCAAGCTAAAAAATAAGATTCACTTGGAAACACAAACCCCCAAGCCATTAAATATAAATTTGATCAAACATGGATTAAATTTGACATTCATGTTCCCACCAAACCAAACCCCTATACCAAACACCTCCTAAAATGACTAAGCCTCATAACATTATGACAAAGTTGATACATTATATCATTTACATGGTATTGTATATGTTCAAAAATTACATGTGAACTATAAAATATTGTATCTGTTATATATAAAAGATTGTAAAATAGGTTCCTGCTATAAAAGATTGTAAAAAGATACTATATCGGCAGGATAGGATGAAGTATGACTCTGATACCATTAAGGTGTTCCTACTATAAGTTAGTTAGACAAACTAACAGATTAATAGACCCAACAATTTCTCACACGGATCTGTACGACTTACTCACAAAATTGCGTGACTTACGATCATAAATGATAGATTGCTAGATCAATTAACTCGAAGGTTAAACTAAAAACTTATAACAGTAGTTGCCTTCAGATATGATCCATATTGCATACTATCTCTACTTTAGAAATCTCTGAAGGAATGATTTAGAAGAACATTTTTGATAACAAACACTTTGATATTTTATTACTTCGTAATTATCTGCCTTACACAAAGAGAGATGATGGTCTTATATAGCCATGTACTCAAACATACAAACCTAACCCACCCTAGTCAAAACCAACCATGGTTGGGACATGATACAGGATAAGATTCCCCTAGACAAGATAAGGGATAAGATTCCCTGACAAAAGCATAAAGTAAAACATAAAGATAATGGATAAGATTCCCTAACAAAAACATAATGGATAAATGACAAAAGCATAAAGTAAAACATAAAGATAAGGGATAAGATTCCCTGACCAAAGACTAAAAGACACAATATTTATTTAAAGATTGTCTCATGGCTGACTTCATAGTCAGAGTCATATGATGGGTCGTCATGAAGTGGGTTCCATCCTGTCGGTTCTTCTTCATCCTGATCATTGCCAGCTGGAGGGCAGGTGTCGTAGTATGTATACCCCATGTTCCATTGTACTGGAAGAGATAAGGATCTTGCATATTTGCAGTGTCAGCATATGGGTCTTGAGAATCTTCAAAGTAAGTATTTTTTCGCAAAATTACCCCTTCAGTGTCGGTCAATTTGTATAGCGACGGATATTTTTGCTCTAATGTTTCTTCGAGTTTGGTGGCCTGATTTGTTTCATTTTTTGAAATATGGAAGGCTTCAAGGGCCCTCGTTATTTTGTAAGTATAGTCGGAAGGGAACGTCTCCCAAGGAGCGTCTTCTTCTGGCTTGAGCCATAATTCATGAGGTATAATCTGATTCTTCTCAAACAGACTTTTTTGGATGTCCATGTATTCTTGGCCCCAAGACCACATAATGGCTCTTCTTTTGACCCATAGACTTCGAATGCCGAATTGATAACTATATTATGGTCTTCATCAAGCTTGGCATTAAGACTAAGAAAGAGAACAATATAACAGTTCATTAGGCTGGCAACATTTGGGCCTGGTGGGTAGATAAAAGTGGGTCTGTTATTTTGAACCTTTTTCCATTTTTCCAATGGGGCGAACTAGGACAAAATGTCTATTTGGACTTGGTAAGCTGGTTTGAACCTTTCTTGGTCCAAGAAGGATTTTATGGATGTGTGCAAGGCCATAGTTTGTACCTTGACAGCTATGGTAAAAACACTGGCCAAATACTAGAAAATGTGAGCTACTGGTTTTGGTGTGAAGATAACATCTTGAAGAGGTAGGATTTGTGCAAATGGATACTTTGGATGGATTCCAAAGTCATTTTTTATAGAAGGTCTAAGTTTGGAATTCATAAAATTTTGAAGCAAGATTGCTCTATGGGTTGCTCTTTCTCTGGTTGATTTGTTGGATGTTTTTTAAAGGATATTTTTTGCATCCCGGGGAAAATATTTGTTGTGTGTGACAGAAGAGGAAAAAGCCATCATGAATGTGATTGGGATGATATGTGATGATTTTTGGACGACGATGATGATGGTTCTTGGTGACTATCCTGAGGCTAGATTTATAACAGGGGGTGATCTGGATAAGAAATCAGCCACAGTATTATATTTGCCTTGAATGTGTTTAATGTCAAAAGAGTAGTTGTCAAACTAGACTGCCAATCTCAAAAGCTGGACATTTTTCGTTTTGCTCTTTTTTAGACCAATCATTCCTTTTGACGCAAAAAAGTCTGTTTCTACCAAGAAATGATGACCTATCAGATGGAATTCAAATTTTGTAATACCCATCTTTATCGCCAATAATTCTTTTAGGGTAGAATGATAGTGGAGCTGAGAGTCTTTGAAGTGGGCACTCTTGTATCCACATATTTTTCTTTTCCTTGTCTTGTCTTGTTCAAGTAGGACAACTCCCCATACCGATCACTAGCGTCTGTTTGCAGGATTCTTTTTCCATCAGAAGAAATCTGCAAAGGTGGTAGTGTCTGCATTATCTATTTTAGTTTTTTGACTGCTACAGTTTGCTCTTGTGACCATGGTGGAGTTTTCTTTTTAAGCATGTCACTGAGTGGTCTTGTCATTTCCGAAAATCGCGGGACAAAATCCCGTAAATAGTTTACAATTCCTAGGAATTGTTGGATTTGGACCTTTGTGAAGTCCTTTCCGGGAAACTTTAACAACTCTTGGGCTATGTGCGGTTGGGCTTCATATTGGCCTTTACTAAGCTTCATCCCCAGAAAGTAAATTTGGGCTTGTCCAATGATCATCTTCTTTTCGGATAACATGACCCCATGGGCTTTTGTGAGAGAGATGAAATGGGCCAGAAGATTGTGATGGGCTTGTTCATCTAGTGAGAAGAGCAATATATCGTCAATGTAGATTAGGGCCTTATCTAGAATGGGGCCATAGATTTTAGTCATGGCCTTTTGGAATAGTGATGGGGCTGTTTTGAGACCAAAGGGAAGGACAATCCATTGATAGTGGTGGTTTAGAATGCAGAAGGCCGTTTTGGGCCTATCTTCTTCTTTGATACCCAACTGCCAAAATCCCAGCTTTAGATCGAATTTCGAAAATATTTGAGCCTTTGACAGGCTTGCAAATAGGAAATTCTTGTTTGGTAGGGGGAATTTATCATCTACCAAAAATTCATTCAAGGGCTTATAATTGATGACCAGCCTTTGTTTTCTCCGAGCCTACTCCGATCTCTTATTGACGTAGAAAGCACGGCATGCCCATGAAGAGGTGGTTGGTTCGATTAATCATTGTTGTTGTAGTTCTTTGCATTCCTCAGTTGCCATTTTTTTATGCTCTAGGTTCATGCCTGGGTGACTTGCCTTGGTAGGGTTAACATCTTCATTGAGCTTAAATGGTAAACTGATGAAGGATTGATGATTTTTCCAAAGAGGGCGTTCACATTTTTGGAGGAATTCGGCATGACTTGTGGCACAAGAATTTTCTATGAGCTATTGCCTGACCTTGGAGAATGAATCAGGAGGCACGAGAAAATGATATAAACGATTGTAAAATAGGTACCATCATTTAATTGACCTCAAGTGTGTCAATCACAAATGATAAAACTATAAAACCAGATTATTATACAAGTCACAAACTAACCACGCCTCAAGTACGTCCCAATCTTCTAGTGGTGGGATGGTAAAGGGAAATGTTCGATTCTCTCATAAGTGTTGGCAGAGTCTCAAAGAGTGCTTCTAAGCGGTGCGCATTTTTTTGTGTGAAGGAATCAATTTCTCGCACATAAATCAGTAGTCATGGTTGCAATAATAACATGCTTGTTAAGTTGTTTTGCATTAATTTGTACCTCCACATTTTTTACAAGTTTTTTTTTTCCTATATAACTAGTCAAAGCTATACCACGTGAAACACACTTGGTCGTTTGAATATGTACTAGATACAAGCAATGTGCAATATGCACGTTTTCTTAGTTTTATTTATAGAATTTATTAACTATTTTTATTAAATTTATATTAATATCATATAAATTTCAAATAAATATCATATTTTAATTAAATAATTTTTTTTAAAGTTTATGTTTCTTCTAGTTTTTGAATTTGGGAGTAACAACAAGAGATTATATATTATATGTTTAATGTAATGTTAAATATTATATGTGGATTTCAAATTTAAGTTTCTTGCTAGTTTTTTTAAAAAACAATTTGTTACTAATTGACAATAGATTATATTATATGTTTAATATGATATTATTCTAATAAGTGAGCTTAAGTTTAATTAAATTTTATTTAAGTTATAAAATATTTTTATTATTTTTAAATAACTATCATTGTAAAATATCTTATTTTAATTTGTTTAATTACTTATTATTTTTAAATATCATTGTAAAATATCTCAAAAATATCATATTTTAATTTTTTTAATTATTTATTTTATTTTATTTAAGTTTAAGTGTTTACAAACTTCCGTTAAATATAAGAATATTCTGTTAAATATAAGAATATTCCGTTAAAGTTAATATTAAAAAAAATAAAAAAACCGTTAAAACCAAGAATTTCCGTTATCTACACACTTATTATATAGAAGATATAAAAGTATAGCTGTATGTAGGATTGATTACAAAATAATTTGACTTACTTTTACTCCCATCTATACACCGTTTATTTTTCCAAGTTCTTTATGGTGTTATTACATGTTTTCAACATCTAAAAATGATGGGAAAATTACATGCATGAGAAAAATCGAATTGGTAACCAATAATTGAGTTATGGTTTGACTTTTTAATTGCCTCTATTTAATAACAATTGCAGTAATTAGTTCCTAAATAATGATCTTGTGTCTATGATATTTCAATTATATTATTTAATTTAGGGTAAATACTTATTTGGTACCTTGAGTTTTATCAAAATACAGACTTGATACCTTATATTCTCAATAAAGCATATTTGGTACCATGTAATTTGAAATCATACATATTTGATACCCTATACCTAAATTTGAACTAACCTAGGGTATCAAGTCTGGGCCTTAATTGAATTAGATGTAATGATCAATAAATTCATCAGTTTAATCCAATATCTACATCTAGAAAAATTCTATCAATAATTTTTTTTTATTTTTGGGCTAGAGTTGACGAACAATCAAGATTACTTTTAGTCTTTATTAGTGTCAAATAGAAATGGAGCGTGGTCAAGTGGTAAGGCAATGAGTTTTGGTCCTGCTATTCGGAGGTTCGAATCCTTTTGTCCCAGAGCATATTCATCTGCATACCCAACCCATTATGTGATGATATTATTACATACTTAAACCATACTTAAGTCATATTATATCTTATATTTTAGTATTCTACTTTTTTTATCTGTATTAAAGTTATTTGACGATGCAGACTCAAAAATAACTATTTTTCTTCTTTATTTTTTTTTCGTTTTTGAAAGAAGAAAATAATTTTTTAGTTTCTTTTTTCTAACTATTTTTTTAATTTTTAACTATTTAAATTTAATTTAAAATAAAATAGTTTTAAATATGTGTATTTAGATGTATTTAGAGTAAAATTGAATTCTTGATGAAACTTCTTTATAAACTATATCTCATATAGAAAGAAAAAAAAAAGTATAGATTACTTAGATTACTAAGTACTAACTGATCCAATGATTATTCATGATTCTATAATAGAATTAATTACATACTAGTTTCAAACTAAATGATGCTCCAGAATCTTTTCGATTGCTCGTTTGAGAACTACGATCATTGGCTTTGGAATTGAATCATTTCCTTGTATTTGAGAAGAACTTCCAGATTAATAGGAAGGACGATTCACAATCCATCGCCTTGATTCACTTGACTACATCCGCCCCTATATTAAACTAATATTTTTGAATATATTTGAATATATTTCAATTTTAGACAAGCTAAAAGAAATCGAAACATTTATCTTTTATTTAAAATTGAAATAATAAAAATGAGAAGGACAAACCGATAGAAATGAATATAGTAATATATTAAAGGGAAGAAAAAAACTTATGTAACTAAAAAAATACTAAAAAAGAAATCTAAAAGATCAATACCAAACTTCTTGATAGAAGTTTAGTATTGCTCCTTTAGATTTCCAATTACTCATATAGACTAATACCAAAGTTTTATCCATTTGTTGATGGAACTTCTACAGCAGCTAGGTGTATAGGGAAGTTGTGAGCATTACGTTCATGCATAACTTCCATACCAAGATTAGCACGGTTAATGATATCAACCTAAGTATAATTACACGACCTTGACTATCAACTACATATTGTTTGAAATTGAAACCATTTTAGTTGAAAGCCATAGTGCCATTTAACTTTCTATATGTATAATAGAACTCCTTCTAATAACGTATGCATTTGGTTATTATTTCCAATTGGACGATCCATTAATCCAACTCACAGAGAAATATAAATGGATAGATTTTTTCAATTTTTCTTGGAGGATGGGAATAGATGGAATTTCTAATGGACCCACTTTGTTGACGGGGTTTATCACGACTTTAGCTACCCTAGCGGCTTGGCCAGTTACTTGAGAGTGTCGATTATTCCATTTTTTGATGTTAGTAATGTATAGCGGTCAAATAGGACCATTTTCTTCTCAAGACCTTTTACTTTTTTTTCATCACGTGGGACTAGTTTATCTACTTCTATCTATGTGGGGAGAAAAGAAATGTTTGTATTCAGCTACAAAATTTATTTTGTATACTACAGGAAATTCCACTTTTTTATTAATGAGATGTAGCATCTCGGAATTTTACTTAGCTAGATAGTAGTAGCTTGTACTGTAGTATTTTAGTTTTCGTGGTTATTGGTTCAAGTCGGGATTTATTTGGAAACTCATAGAGATAGTTATGGATTTTATAAGTTTAACATATAGTTTAGAAATATTAATTTTATCATAAGGTTTGATTAATATAGCTGGTCCTAGAAATATTATTTATTATAACCTAAGGTTCAGATAGAATAATTAAGAATGTGACATTTGTCACATGTATGTTTATTAAGGATTTAAGGATTTTAGATGAAGTCTAGACCCTTCCATCAGTTGTTAGGATCTTGTATTACTCAATCAAAGTGGTTTAAACAAATTCAAGTGTGCTGAAAGTGTGCAAAAATGTGTTTAATATATCAGCGTAAGCCTATATATTGCAGCTATAGGGGCCGGTATATCACCTATGATGATAAGGAAAACACGTCGACTTCGCATGAACGAAACAACGGAGCCTCGGGAATATGGGGGAGTCGATATATCACCTATAGGGGCGATATATTGGCTCGACTTGCATATTTTGAAACTCCGTGGAATCCGAGCTAGAAATGGCCCTCAACAACATGGACTTCCTCTTGAACGATTTTGACTGAGTTCTGGGCATCTGTTGAGCAGAAAATCCAATTTTTATTCATTTATTCATTCATTTTAAAGGGAATTAGCTTCACTCTTTGAACTCTATAAATAGGACCCTTCACTCAGCCATTTACATCATCATTCGAACATTTCTCATAGCCTCCAAGCTGCTAATTTCGTTCTAGAGAGAAACACTAGGGTTTTGGGGTTAAAAGTTTTCAAATCTAAGCTTTTCTAAACACTTGGGAAGTAAGCTAGAGTGTGATTTCGGTATTGAGGTGTAGATCGAAGTTCTAAGTTGTCTAAGGTACTCTTAATCCTCAAGTTTAGTTCATCACAATTCCTCTTATTCTTTTATTTTTCTTCAAATCCTAACTTGTTATAATGGTTTTTGGTTAGGTGTTTGATTTTCCTTGAAACTTAAGGTTTTTGGGAAGTTCTTATCTTGATGGTTTAGATATTCTTTTCATCTTCTTTTCTTTAGGGAACTTATGATTTTACTGTTTGGTTTTAGGAGTTTCCAATCTCGCACTTGTCTCCAATACCCCGGTTTTGGTAAGGAAAATAAGTTAGATTTTATGTGTTATGATGTAGAGTCCAAAAACTTTACTTAGCTAGTTAGATAGTAGTAGTAATAGTAATAACTAGTAATAGTTGTAGTATGTTTATGACTGTGGATTTTGGTTCAAGTCGGGACTTAATTGGACACTCATAGATTTTCTAAGTTTAACCTATAGTTTAAGAATATTAATTATAACCTAAGGTTTGATTAATATGACTGATTATGAAGGTGATATTTATTATACTATAAGGTTTAGATAGACCCAATAAGGTATTAACACTTGTCAAGTGTATGTTTAATGAGAATTAAGTATTTTTGAGGAATAAGTTTATTAAGAGTAATATTTGAACATCCTAGGGTCTGCCAGCAGCTTTGAAATCGTTAAAGGACTTAGTCAAGGCTGTTTACTCAATTCAAATTAGGCTGAAAAAGTGTAATTACGTGTATAATATTTCAGCGTATGCCGATATATCGCAGCTCTAGGGGGCGATATATCGCCATACGAGGATACAAAAAACACGTAGCTTTGCACGACAACCTCGATGAGCCTCAGGCATATGAAGCCAGGCGATATATAGCCAATAGTGGGTGATATATCAGCCCTAGGGCATAAAATTTGAATGATTTTGAAACCGAGCTCATTTCAATCCTTAACCTCTTGATAAGTCCAGCATCTTTCTGACTAAGTCTTCAGCCTCTGCTGAACGATTATTCAAATATTTTTCAATTTAAAAACCATTATTTTATTCAAGTTAAATGAAGATCTTTTCATTCTTAAACTCTATAAATATGACCTAGTACCCAGCCATTTCTTCATTCATCAAGTTGAGTTCAGAGCCTACAAGCTACTAGGATTACTTTAGAGCGTTAAACACTGTGGTTATAAGTTTAATAATTATAAGCTTAATAAACACTTGGGAAGTAAGGTTTATAGTATATTTAAGTTCGAGGTGTAGTTCGGTCATAGAAGCATTCAAGGTATTCCAAATTCTAGTTCATTTATGTATTGTTTCCTTAAGATCTTATAGTTTTTCTACTCAAATCCTAACTCGTATTCTCTATTCTTGGTTAGGCATCTAAGATCTTGAACGTAAGATTATTGTTGGTAAGTATCATTTCGATGGTGTAGTTATTCTTTTCATCTTTATTCCTTAGTATACTCACCTCTCTATTATGGTATTTAAGAGTGTTCCAAAATCCCGACTTTGTTCTCATCATCCCGGTATATTGGTAAGGAAAATAGGATAGTCTTATTTGATTATATGTTATGTTGATATGTTATGATAAGTTATGCTATAATATGATATGTTATGTTTTCTTATGTTCATGGTTATGATTTACCCTACCTCAGATATTAGACAGGGGACGTAGATGGGTTATCATAAACCTACCATGTGATCTAACCTACCTCAGATATTAGAAATGGGAAGTAGATGGTTTATCACATGTTTTAATGGCCATTAATAGTATAGTCTTATATGATGTACGTCTTTATAGATATATGTTTATAGCTTATAGTATATGTGTATGATTATGTTTCATGTTTGTAGTAGATTTTCCTTGTTGGGCATTAGGCTCACTCCTTTATGTTTTATATGTGCAGGAAAATAGTTATGGCAGCGGGAAGGTTCTTGACAGCTTGGGGATGTGTATTGAGGCAGGATGGAATCGGTGGATTGAGCGTTCGATTCGAGGATGAAGTTGCTTTTAGTCTTTTAATTATGATTTCTATGTATTTCCGCATCTAATTTTGTAACCCATTATTTAAGTTATGTTATGTTTTTATTTTCAAAACAATGGGTTCCCATATCCTACTTTGAATTTTATGTAGTTTAACATTTGTTTTATAAGTTTTAATAAAGTAATGTTTATTTCATATGTACATTTCTTAAAGATTAGTGTCTATGTATAGTAGTCATTAATGGTCCAAAGTCTAGAGTAGTTGGGTCGTTACATATGATTATGTATGTATGTATGTATGCATGTATGTATGTATGTATGTATGTATGTATGTATGTATGTATGTATGTATGTATGTAATCGCTTGGGAAATATGGTTGCTTAGAGAGCAAATACGTAAATCCTGATTTTTTTTTTTCATTATCATAGACTATAGTTGTGTTTAAACCTATATCTGAATAGTAACAAGATGACCTATATGGTTTCTATCACATACTACGATAATGAGTTAATTTTTAGTCTTATGTTTTATATTTTATTTATGTTTTTACGTCTTATGATTTATGATATGCTTTAGTAGTTTTTCCTTACTAGGCATTAGGCTCATTCCTTTTTATTTAGATGGTGCAGGTAAATGAACATGGAAGGAGGGACAGATTCTAGGTGGCTTTTGCATGTGTATTGAGAGAGGATTGAAGGAATGGACCAATGGAATCGATCGAGGATGACGTTTATGATTCGAGTCTTTTTATTTTTGTATTTATGATTTCTGCATTTAGTATTTGAATACTTAATTAAATATTTTTTTATGACTTTATGTAATAACAATGGGATCCCGTATTTTGGATTTTCTATAATAAACTTCTATTATTTTATGTATGTATTCGAAAGTAATACTTATGTCTTAGCAATTTTAATAGTCTGAGGTCTTTAAGTTAGTCGGGTCATTACAGTTGGTACCAGAGCCACGATTCATATGCATGAAGTTCTCCTTGATACACACACAAAAGCTCCAGATCTAACAACCAATGTAAGTGTTTATGTTATGAATATTATGTTTATATTAAAAGCTAACGTTTTAGTCATTATGTTTTCAGTCAAAATGAATGGAGCTTTGACCTATCAAGCTATTCGAGCCATTAAGGCATTTAAAAAGGTTAGAGAGCCAGGGATACAATAGGAGTGCTAGAAAGAATCACTCAAAGATTGGTCATATTTCGCAAGGAGATTGTTCACCTTTATGATGACATCCATGGAACAATATGTCCTAGTAATTAGGCTTTTTAAGGATTTCCCTTTTGTAGTTTCAAAATTGGAAGAATTATGGGAGACTATTGTAAAACACCCTGAACTAGTACTTAATAAAACATTCACATTTTATTGGTTTATAATAGAAAGCCACTTATTATAAAGGTTTCAGTAGGGTCTTGCTTAAAACATGCAAGTTGGACCCAATAGTTTAAAAAGAAAAATATCAGTTTTCATGCAAAGTTCTAAAACAAACAAAAAAATTTAAGTCCCACTGACAATTTTAAGAAAATTCCATAAAACATAACATTATTAAAAATGGCGTTTAGAATTGATCGTTTCTCATCCATAGGATGCCCCACACCATACACACCAGGATGACAGAACTCCCCACATCACCACGCGTGCCATAGAGAAACCTATTTGCTACCTAGAAGGGAAAGTAAGGGGGTGAGCTAAAAACCCAGTAAGGAAGTACAAACAACAGGCAAGTAAGATACAACAAATTACAAACACTATCATTCATCTTTAAACATCATAGCATAATCATAAAATTGGCATCAATATCATAAACATAAACATATTCACGTCAACATAACGTCACCATCATATCATAAACATAATTGTTGACGCCGTTTTTCGTCAACAGATAAAAGAAGAGAGCATGCAAACAATTAAAGACAATGGCTAAAACAAACAAACGAATCAGACACACGGTTTTTACGTGGTTCAGCAGTTAAATCTGCCTAGTCCACGAGTCTCTGTTATTAATCTCAAGATTTATCTCTGAACAATTCTTTAGCATGAATTCTCCAGAGTTTTCTCTCAAGGATCAGAAATTCGGTCCTTTACAATGGTGCATGACTTCTCTATTTATAGAGAAGGATGCAGAATACTATCCCACATATTTTGGGTAGTTACTCTTTTGTGAATAAAAATAAATGGCCTTAAATGACAATAATCAGATATACAAGGAAACGTTTCCCAAAGATCAGGAAACGCACAACTGACTAAACAATATCCCACGATTCTTGGGGATTTACATCAATAAATGAGGATTACATCCTATATCTACAATACTTGTAGATATTCAAAATGATCATAGTGTATCTCCAAGGCTTCAGCATCTAAGGTTTCATGTCATTGTGCGAGCCACTGACATTTCCCGAGCTAACATCGCTTTCGAGATAGCATATCTAGCTCGAGACCCTTGCTCCGAAGTTGTTCCTGAAGATGAGGGGTTCTCAGAGCTATCTTTCGAGATCGAGTTCATTTCGAGGTCAGTACATTCGAGGTCTGTATCATACTTTGCAGGCTTCGATTTACAATCGTAGAGCATACCCTAACCCTCACGAGACCATTTAATGCGAACTCAGCTTTCGAGGTCATATTTGCTATGGCTCGAAATCTGGGTATAACATTTTGCCCCCTCAAAAGTATTTGTTCGAATCCTAAGAGAAGGAAACTTTTGAACTACTCTTTTCGGGAACCATACCGTCACACTCTTAAAACGGACACGTGCCAGATGGGTATTGCTCACTTTAGGTACTTGAGTACCTTGGGAACATGCCCACGATCGTTCGTCTGACAGCTTTTCGGCGCCATCTTATCATTGACTCCCCTCCATTCGATCTGTTGAGGATTTTAATCAACGCTCCTGATTTATCCAGTTTTCCCACCTATTTATACAAGACCCCCTCTTCGTCTTCTTCACATTTGCTCATCACAGACCAGAAACAAGAAAAACACTCCCTAAACCTCTTACCACAGTTTATGCTCATTGCATGTTTTCTAGGCCGAAGAAACAAAAGAATCCTGGTTTGTACGAGTCAGTGAGTTCTTTCCTGCAACCTCTTCTCCACTCGACGATTTCGCTGCACTCCCCATCACTGTGTAAGTATGCCATTTTTGTTGTTCTTTTTATACTGTGTTTGCTGTGTATGTTAGTATGTGTTCTTAGCATGACGCGATAGGAGGGTTTGAACTGATAGGTTTTTAGGCTTTCTGGATTTTCACTCTGGAAGTTCGTCTCTGGTTTATATCCAGTTTCGACGTTTGAATGTGGTTTAAACTTTCTGGGTTTTGAAAATTTTAGGCTATGTTTCTTGTACACCAAGTTTTCGGGTAAAAACCCTTACTCTTGACAATTACACGAAACCCGAAAAAGCCCTTTCCTGGCTAACCGCCACCTTTCTTTCCCTTGAACTTCGGGATTTTCAAAAAATCATCCACGTTCTTTTTCTTCCCTGTGGAATACGCGCTCTGACTCTTTAGTGAGGGTCTTAATATTTAGTTTCTTGCCCTTAGTTATCCGAGCTCATCTTATCGAGTTCGTGATCCTTGCATGCATGGCCCTCACCATTTTTTCTTTCTCGTTAGATGTCACAGAAACTGGAAAGACGGTGGGGGTCATTACGAGCAATTCCCTACGAGCCCAAATCTCCGAGCCCGGAATCGGTCTTTGTTCGGAACCAGCGTCGGATTAAAGAGTACGAGATCGCACGCGAGCAAGAAGACATTCGAGCCCACTATCGCCGCCAGATCAACGAGGTCATCGAAAAGAAGAGAAGAGTTCTTCGAGAAGCCATCTATCCGGAGCCTAACCCAGGACCTAGGCCAGTTCCCCTCGACCCTGCGTTAAAAGTCACAGTAGCATACCACCCGGGGGAACTCTAGTTTTCCCTAATGGCGGAGCCTTCGTCTTCGCAGCCTAGGAGGGAGATGTTTGAAGCCGAATTCTACCAGAGCTCGGTTATCACCTCCGACCAGATAACTGACATCCTGGCCATTCATGGCCTTAGCTCGTTAGACACACTGAAGTGTCGAGCTCCGACAAGGCATGAACGGAGCTGCTTCGCTCCCGGGGGCCGTGATTCCAGTGTGAAATACGCGGCCTGGAGCCAGGAACACCTAAAGGCAGAAGCTTTGCTGCCCCTGAAGTCCTTTTTTAGGGATTTCACCGATTTTTTTGGGTTGGCTCCATTCCAACTCAACACCAACTCATACAGGGTGTTGTCTGCCCTGAGGTCCTTATTCCACGAGCTGGGGTGGATAGGACCTTCACCCCAAGAGATTTTATATCTCTTTTGTTTGAAGAGTAATCCCTCCTGAGCTCGGGGAGGAGATGGTTTCTACTATCTTTCGAGCTACCCCAAAGAGACAAAAATCTTTGAAGACCTTCCGAACCATCCCCCTGACTTCAAAAGGGCTTTTTTCTAGACAGACGGTCTGTTCCCGTCTCGACATCGTTCGTTTAGGAGAATTCGTAAGTATTCTCGTTACTTTCTATTTTTGAGCTCGAATCTTTAGCCCTTGTATCCATGTTTAGTTGAAGTGTATCTCGCCTTTCAGCTAACTTTCAGTGTCCCACCCCCGACGAGACAATGAAGGAGCACAGAGAGAGCCTGCTCCGACTCCCTTATGGCAGGAGGTCTCTCTCATTTCTGCTACATGAGGACAAGCTTCGAGCTTGTGGCTTGTTGGGACAGGGCCAGTCAACCTCTGACTGGTCCAGTAAAAAATACGAATGCTGGGAGGAAGTGCCTCTGCCCACAGGCATCCTTCCCCCGAGGAGGGAAAGGAAAGCATCTCTCCCAATTCGCTCGAGAAGTCCGCGATCGGGGAACGAGGCCAATGATGAAGTCTCGAGCTCGGACTCCGGTGGAGGTAAAACCCTTCCTACTTCGCGAATGTGGTCCCCCACTTTATTAAAACACAGGCCCAATAGACTAGTCTCGTGCCCACAGGATAGATACCACTTCTACATATGGAGTTGGGTAGATGACTGTGTCCATAGGTTTGATAGTGGGCTCGGGAAATACGACACTATGTATACCACGGACGAGATGTGGAATGGGATAGCTGTGCAGTATGGGACCAATGATTATAGGGACCTTTCGAGGTTATCACCAACTTATAGGGAAGGCCCTCCCCCCGCCTCTTCTGAAGACGGGGGAATTTCATGGTCCCCAAGCTCAAGCTCGGGGGAAAGTTCCTGTTAGGTTTTTTCTTCAACTGGTTTACATCTTTTCCCAAAGTTATTATCATTGTTTAACTCACTGTCATTATGCAGGTGCCATGAATCCCGACCTCGACGCCGTGCTCTTTAGTGATGGGGGAGCTGGCGCCCAGAAAAGCAAACGCCCGAGGATACCAAAGAGGCCCGACCGACAGTCCAAAGTACCTAAACGTCACGAGACGACTCCCACGGCCCAGATCACTGCGGACACCTCCAAGGAGCCGACTGCCCAGGTCGATGGGTCAGGCTCAACTGCATCCATCTCTCAGCTTCCCACCGAGACCCGGTTAATAGTTGCTCGGCCTCCGAAGAAACCTTCTACCTCAACGGTTCAACTGCCAACGGCCCGAACTCATACTGAGGAATATGTACTTGATGGCACCGCTGGGGCAGAAGGGGCGCTTCTCAGCTCGGACGTCCTTTCTCGGGTAGGTCAGAGCTTTTCTGGCTTTGGTGCCGACCACTGGGACCTCGTGCACAAGGCCTCGGACTGCAACACTCTTTATGAGAAGAGTATCGAACTCTCCGCCGCGGTAGCCTTCTCAAACACTCTTCATGTCTTAGAGTATTTATGTCTCTGATTATATTTCTGATTCATTCTTTGTGTTTCAGGCCCTTGTTGTTTCAGCGCAACTCAACTACAAGCTGACCAACGAGGTGCAGACGAGCTTAAATCTGGCTCAAAAGTCGAAGGATCTCGAGCTGAAGATGATTGACGAGCTCAAAGACTCGAAGTCTGAAATTGAAAGATTGAAGACCCATCTCGAGGAGCTTGAAAAGTCAAACGCGGAGCTCGAGAAGGCCAAAGCCAAGCTTGAAGAGGAGAAGTCTGCCACCTTCGATTTCATGGAGAGCGAGAAGACCCGCCTCCTAGATGAGGCTAAGGAGCAGAGGGAGAAAGCGGTCGACCAGGCCATGTACAAACTTTGGGCCGACAATGCCGATCTTGACACCAGCTTCCTGGGTCCTCTCGAAGCCACATATGTTGAGCGGTGGAATGCCCGTCTTTTGGAAAGTACAGCTGCTCGAGAGGCGACCCAGCAGGATAGTCATGCTATTCGTCCTGGAGGGTCTGGTGATATTGATGCTGAGAAGGCCAAGGATACTCTTCTTCCTTAAATCCGATCTCGGAGAGATCAGCTATCGGGGCTGCGTCCCCTCACTCTTGTAACTATTTAAATTTGTGCCCACAGGGCTGACACAATTTCTTTATATGCTTTAAATTTCTTGGCTCGAAATATTTTGCATTTTTCTTGCATTGATGAGTTATGTTTATTTAATTCATACAAACATAGTTTAGATTTAGGATCGAAATTCGATGCATTCATGCATAGTTTATTCGAATTATCCATTTCCAACCTCGTTATTTATCAAGGTCGTACATTACTTTAACCATGAACTAAAAAGTACTTATATGGCATGTAATATGAATGATTTGGTTAATCTTTTAGTCACTTTTCCTCATCCTTAGTATCTTAGCTCCGAGGTTATGAGTTCGAAACTATTTTAAGATGTTCCAGCCTCGATCTCGACATATTTCGTGATGGGTTTAGGCTCCCATTTATCATTGATCGATAATTTGGCTGGTTTGTTCCAAACCTGTTATGCTTGCACATCTGGTTAACTCCAAACGTTTTTGGTTTTTGGTAGTTCGGTAATGTCCGACCTATCTAAGCCCGTGTACTTGGTTATTTCCAAATACTTAATGTTTTTGATAACTCGGTTAAGTCCGAAATATCTAAGCTCGCTCGGTTAAGTCCGAACTATCTAAGCTCGCGTATTTGGTTATATCCAAATACTTTTTTGTTTTTTTTTTATTTTTTTATTTTTATTTAATTTTTTTTTTTTAAGCTGGAGGTATGTGTATGTATACCAATGATGCCCCCTTAATATCCTATGAGTGTGACCATAGGTTATTAAATTAAGAGAGATTGCAAAAATAAATTACATGTGAAACAAAGTAGACCCTTTATTTGAAATTCAAAAACAAACTAAGTACAGAAAATCATGGTTACGGGCGACACTTCCTTCACTATTGATAATATGGTCTAAGGTGTTCGCCATTCCATGCTCGTGGTATGAGGCTCCCATCTAATCTCGCAAGTTTGTATACGCCAGGGCGGATGACTGATTCTATCTGGTATGGTCCTTCCCAGTTTGGCCCGAGTACTCCTGCTGCTGGATCTTGGGTTGCTAAGAATACTCGTCTCAAAATCAGGTCTCCCACTCCGAACTTTCGGTCTCGAACCCTTTTATTGAAATATCTCGTGGTCCGTTGCTGGTAAGCAGCATTTTTCAGCTGAGCCTCTTCCCTTTTTTCTTCGATCAAGTCTAGGGTTTCTTCGAGCTGAGTATGATTGGAACTTTGGTCGTAAATCTGAGTTCGAATTGTCGGAATTTCGACTTCAATGGGCAACATTGCCTCGCAGCCGTATGCTAGAGAAAACGGGGTATGCCCAGTTGATGTCCGAGCTGTAGTTCTATATCCCCAAAGGACTTGGGGTAATTCCTCAGGCCATCGTCCCTTTGCTTCTTCCAACTTTTTCTTCAAGGAACTCTTGAGAGTTTTATTAACGGCTTCGACCTGACCGTTCGCCTGAGGGTGAGCCACTGACGAAAAGCTCTTTATTATACCGTTCTTGTTACAAAAGTTGGTAAATAAGTCGCAATCAAACTGGGTTCCGTTGTCAGACACAATCTTTCTTGGCACTCCATATCGGCATACGATGTTTTTTACCACGAAATCCAGGATCTTCTTCGAAGTTATGGTCGCCAATGGTTCAGCCTCCGTCCATTTTGTGAAGTAATCAACCGCGACCACAGCATACTTTACTCCTCCTTTGCCAGTTGGGAGTGAGCCTATGAGGTCGATGCCCCATACCGCAAAAGGCCATGGGGACGTCAACATGGTTAGTTCGGAAGGTGGAGCTCGGGGTATCATGGCGAATCTCTGGCACTTGTCGCATTTTTTCACGAACTCGAAAGAATCCGTTTTAATGGTTGGCCAGAAATATCCTTGGCGTATAATTTTCTTGGATAGGCTATGCCCCCCGGTATGATCTCCGCAAAACCCTTCATGAACTTCTCTAATAATCTTCTTTGCCTCGGGGGGAGTCACGCATCTGAGCAATGGCATGGAATACCCTCTTCTGTATAGCCTTCCATCCAGGATGGTGTAACGAGGAAGTTGATACATTAGTTTCCGAGCCTGACTTCGATCTTTTGGAAGAATTCCATTTTCGAGGTATTCAACGATCGGGCTCATCCAGGTCGGTTCTGTCTCGATCATGAACACATCTTCCTTGTCTGACTCAGTAATGCTGGGTGCTGACAAATGTTCTATGGGTACAACATTCAGCTCCTCATTTTCAGTGGAAGTGGAGAGCCGAGCTAAGGCATCTGCATTTGAGTTTTGTTCTCGGGGAACCTGTTCGATTGCATAAAACTCAAAAAACTCCAATGCGTACTTTGCCTTCTCCAGATAAGCTGCCATTTTTGTACCACGAGCCTGGTACTCTCCCAAGATCTGATTAACTACGAGCTGAGAGTCGCTGTAACAATGTATAGCTTTGGCCTTGAGTTCCTTTGCTATTCATAGTCCCGCAAGTAAAGCCTCGTACTCAGCTTCATTATTAGATGCTTTAAAGCCGAACCTTAATGCAGAGTGAAATTTGCTCCCTGCAGGAGTGATCAAAATAACTCCTGCCCCCGCTCCATTTTCATTTGACGACCCGTCGACGTAAAGTTTCCACAGCTCGTGGGCCGTGGTTGTTACCTCGTCGTCGGCTGTACCGGTGCACTCCACTATAAAATCTGCCAACGCTTGTGCCTTAATGGTTGTTCTCGGATGGTAGGTGATCTCGAATTGTCCGAGCTCAACAGCCCACTTAAGGAGTCGACCAGATGCCTCTGGTTTGGACAAGACTTGCCTTAATGGTTGATCTGTCAGTACATGGATAGGATGTGCCTGAAAGTAAGGGCGGAGCTTTCGAGATGAGTGGATCAGACTGAGGGCGAGCTTCTCCATCAGTGGATACCTTGACTCTGCCCCCAGTAATCTTTTACTGATGTAGTAGACGGGTTTCTGTATTCTCTCTTCCTCTCGGACGAGCACCGCGCTTATCGCGTGTTCGGTTGTTGAGAGGTATAAGAACAGTACTTCTCCCGTCTCAGGCTTCGATAGGATGGGTGGTTCGGCTAAGTGCCTTTTGAGCTCTTGAAAGGCTAGCTCGCACTCGTCTGTCCATTCGAACTTTTTACTTCCTTTCAATAAGTTGAAGAATGGGAGACCGCGGTCCGTTGACTTCGAAATGAACCTGCCCAGAGCTGCCATCCTGCCAGTCAAGCTTTGAACATCTTTATGCTTCCGAGGTGAAGGCATATCGATCAGGGCCTTTATTTTATCGGTATTAGCCTCGATTCCACGAGAGTTGACAATGAAACCCAGAAATTTCCCTGAAGACACCCCAAAAGTGCACTTCTGAGGATTCAACTTCATGTTGTACTTTCTGAGCACACCAAAGCACTCTTCGAGGACATCAACATGGTTCTTGTTAAGTTGAGACTTTACAAGCATGTCGTCAACATAAACTTCCATGTTGTTCCCTATTTGCTCTGAGAACATCATGTTTACGAGCCGCTGGTACGTGGCTTCGGCATTCTTGAGTCCGAATGGCATGACATTGTAGCAGTAGAGCCCTTTATCTGTAATGAAGCTCGTATGCTCTTGGTCGGGGGCATGCATGGGAATCTGGTTATATCCAGAATAGGCATCCATGAACGACATCAGACCATGCCCCGCCGTGGCATCCACGAGCTGATCCATTCTCGGTAGGGGAAAACAGTCTTTCGGGCAGGCCTTGTTGAGGTCTGAGTAGTCAATGCACGTCCTCCATGTCCCATTGGGTTTCGGGACCAACACTGGATTGGCCACCCAATCAGGGTAAAAAGCGTCCCTTATAAAATTATTTGCTTTCAGCCTGTCCACCTCCTCCTTTAGTGCTTTCTTTCTGTCTTCATCCAGCTGCCTTCGTTTTTGCTGCTTCGGGGGAAAGCTTTTGTCTATATTCAATGCGTGGCTCGCTACATTAGGGCTTATTCCCACCATGTCAGAGTGGGACCACGCGAAGACATCCTGGTTTTTCTTCAGAAAGCAAATTAATTGCTATTTTGATTCGTCTAGGAGGTGTTTCCCGACCTTCACCTATTTTGAGGGATCAGATTCATCGAGCTGAACCTCTTCGAGCTCCTCCAAAGGTTGGAGGTCAATCTTCTCTTCAATCCTTGGATCGATCTCCTCATCAATTTCTAAAACTGTCCCATCTTTATACTGTATGACAACAAGTGCTTGCGCGCTTGTTTGTTTCTTTCCCCTTAAGGAAATGCTGTAGCACTCCCTTCCTGCCAATTGATCTCCTTTCAATGTTCCGACCCCGCTTGGAGTTGGGAACTTAAGGGCTAGATGCCTTACAGATGAAACTGCCCCCAGCCCGACCAGGGCGGATCTCCCGAGCAATACATTGTAGGCAGATGGTAACTCTACTACCACGAACTCCATCATCTTGGTCACCGAGACTGGATAGTCTCCCAAGGTCACAGGGAGTTCAATGGACCCCATACAGGCGGTTCCTTCTCCAGAAAAGCCGTACAAAGTGGTTGCACAAGCCCTCAGGTCGCGAAGGGAGAGTCCCATTTTTTCTAGGGTTGCTTTATAAAGAATGTTAACTGAGCTCCCATTGTCTATGAGAACTCAGCGCACTCTTTTGTTGGCAAGCTGTAGGGTGATGACGAGTGGATCATGATGAGGGAACTGGACGTGAGAGGCATCCTCCTCGGTGAAGGTTATAGGCTGAGTCTCAACCCTTTGGCTTTTTGGTGCCCTTGGTTTGGGTTCATATGGAGACCCGTCCCTTGTCTTCAGCTCATTCACATATCGTTTTTGAGCATTTCTGCCCCCTCCTGCGAGATGAGGACCTCCCGAGATGGTTATTACGTCCTCTCCATCTATCGACGGAGGCCTGTCCTCATCCCGAGATTGGGAGTTATTATTCTGTGTTGCCGGAAGCGCGGCTACTCTCTGGCTGGCAGTAGCCTGTCCAGTATTCTGGTTTTTGACATACTGCCGGAAATAACCTCTCGAGATCAATCCTTCGATCTCGTCCTTCAGCTGTCGGCACTCATCAGTTGTGTGGCCGGTGTCCCTATGAAATCGACAATACTTGTTGGAGTCCCTCTTGGACTTTTGATTCCTCATAGGGTCCGGACGCCTGAAGGGGACCTGGTTTTCATTAGCCAGGTATATGTTTTCCCGAGACTCGTTGAGCTCGGTATGCACTTTATATACGGAGAAATACCTTTCTCCTTTTTTCTTCTTTCCTCCATCAGCCTCGGGATTATTTCCCTCGCTTTTTTTCTCTGAAGGATTCTCCGAGGTAGGCTGTGTAACTAGTGGGTCAACCGAGGTTGAGGCGGAGTTAATGTTTATCGTTGTAGTTTCGGTCTGCGAGGTCGCTTTGAGTGTTGACCTCGCTTCCTCTACATTGACAAATTTCTGCGCCCGTCTGTTAAACTCGGTTATCGACCTCACCGGTTTCCCTTGTATGTCATCCCAAAGGGCACTCCCGGGTAAAACACCAGCTCGGATGGCCATCAAGTGCCCGCTGTCATCCACGTCACGAGCTCGGGCGACCTCTAGATTAAATCTTGTCAGGTAGCTCTTTAGTGTTTCGTCCGGTTGTTGTCGGACGTTAGTCAAAGTGGATGCTTCGGGTCTGACTCCCACCATAGCCCGGAACTGCTTCTTGAAGTCTCTAGACAATTGATCCCACGAAGTTATAGAATGTCTCTTGTACTTCTCGAACCAACTCTTGGCAGGCCCGGCCAATGATGTCGGAAACAACATACATCTGAGCTCGTAACCCACGTTACTAGCTCTCATGATAGTGTTGAATGTACTCAGATGGCTGCATGGGTCGGTTTTTCCTTCAAACGCTGGGACGTGAGGAATCCGGAACCCTTGGGGGAACTGAGTGTTAGAAATATTGGGAGCAAACGGCTCGAGCTCCTCATCAGAGTCCTCATATCGACCGTTTCCTCGCTCATTCTTCAAAAGCCTAAAGGCTTTTTAGAGCTGATCGATCCTTTCTTGTACTGGGTCCTTAGGCGGTGTTTGGAATTGATAGTCATTAATCGCGATCCCAGGCTCGCGTCTCCGTGAGGGATCTCTACGCCCATTCAGATGATTCCTAAGATCCGGGTTTGTCTGATCTCCCTTTCCCCTGCTCTGATTCAGGTGATTGCGCAGGTCGGGATGGCTCTTGTGATTCCCAGTATTTTTACGACCCCGGTCGTGTTTACTGACAGACCTTGTTTCTCCGGACTCATCGCTAGTGAAACTCATCGATCGGTCATTTCGTGGTGGATCCTTTCTACGTCGCCTCGTCTCTGCAGTGCGAGATCGGGACGTCTGACTTCTCTCGGATGGCGCGCCTTTCCGCCCCTGGAACGTCTCCCTGTCTCCTTGTCTCTCCCCTGTACGCCCTTGATCCTGATCTCGACCAGGTTGAGCGTTCCTGCGGGGAGGTGAAGGATATCTTATGGGAGACGGAGGAAACCGTATAGGTGACGGTGGTTGCCGTCCTTGCCTCGGCCTGGAAGGTCCAGAATTTTCCCGAGATGGGCCGGTTGCGTTTGGTGCGCTACCAGGAACCTGAGTCCGAGCCTCGACAGGAGCTCGGTTGTTCTCAGTTCCTGCAGGCACTTCCACAGGTGGATTAGGCGGGACCCGAGCTCGGGTACTCTTCTGAGGCCTAGAAGGAGCAGATGGCTCTGTTGGTGCTGGAGGTTGTGCTGGCCTCCTTGTGTTAGCATTTTTTCGTGGACGCCCACGGGGCCTCCGGGGAGGAACGTGCACGTCCCTTGGAGGAAGGACTTGGTCTTCGCGCGGAGGTGGGGGCTGAGCCACCTGCGCCTCCGCGGCTATCCTAGTCAACTCTTTGTTACGTTTGTTGGCATCTTCCAGCAGTTGTTTCAGCTGCCGATTCTCCAATTCTACAATAGGGACATAACGCTCAGGGTTATAATACATGTCCTCATCCCTTGGTTGTGGAGGTGGTCCCCGGGAATCGGAGGATCCACTCCTTTCTTCAGAGTCCGGGTTCTCCATCGGTTGTTTTCCAGGACGCCTTGGGTAATTTTCTTCAGGAGTGTTCTGATTGTTTGTAGCCATGAATCTCTCTGGGATGGATGCTTGAGGCTCTCAATGAAAGCACCAAACTGTTGACGCCGTTTTTCGTCAACAGATAAAAGAAGAGAGCACGCAAACAATTAAAGACAATGGCTAAAACAAACAAACGAATCAGACACACGGTTTTTACGTGGTTCAGCAGTTAAATCTGCCTAGTCCACGAGTCTCTGTTATTAATCTCAAGATTTATCTCTGAACAATTCTTTAGCATGAATTCTCCAGAGTTTTCTCTCAAGGATCAGAAATTCGGTCCTTTACAATGGTGCATGACTTCTCTATTTATAGAGAAGGATGCAGAATACTATCCCACATATTTTGGGTAGTTACTCTTTTGTGAATAAAAATAAATGGCCTAAATGCCAATAATCAGATATACAAGGAAACGTTTCCCAAAGATCAGGAAACGCACAACTGACTAAACAATATCCCACGATTCTTGGGGATTTACATCAATAAATGAGGATTACATCCTATATCTACAATACTTGTAGATATTCAAAATGATCATAGCGCATCTCCAAGGCTTCAGCATCTAAGGTTTCATGTCATTGTGCGAGCCACTGACATTTCCCGAGCTAACATCGCTTTCGAGATAGCATATCTAGCTCGAGACCCTTGCTCCGAAGTTGTTCCTGAAGATGAGGGGCTCTCAGAGCTCTCTTTCGAGATCGAGTTCATTTCGAGGTCAGTACATTCGAGGTCTGTATCATACTTTGCAGGCTCCGATTTATAATCGTAGAGCATACCCTAACCCTCACGAGACCATTTAATGCGAACTCAGCTTTCGAGGTCATATTTGCTATGGCTCGAAATCTGGGTATAACAATAATAACATCATCATAACATAACAAAACATTATAACATAATCATAAACATCACCAAACATCATAACATAACCATAAACAATTCCTTGTGAACATGGCCCGCTAACTTGTCCATGCCACCCTTTGAGGTAAACAGAAGTCTCTGGTCCTTGAATAACCTCGGCGCATCCGCCCTTGGAGTTACTGTTAGGAACAAGTTTCCTAATACGCAACAGAATGGTTGTGGGGTTGGCCCAGTGTACCACAAATTTTTTGTAACATATTTAAACTACCTTTAAATATACGGATCTATTAATATACATACATTAATCATAAGCAAGTTAAGGATATAATTCATACCTCTTGAATCCTATCAAGTGTCCTTGCTATCTTTTCGTATTTAGAATGATCCTCCTATCCAAGCCGCTCCCACGTGCACACACCAAGATCTTCCAAAGCGTTCTCTACACCTGAAGAAGTGTGTGGGCACTTAGAGAATGAAGGATAGTTTATTTGTGATTCTACTTGATGTACTCAACACATGAGATCAAGAGAATAGGCCTGAGAATTGGTTCTTTATTTTTTCTGGGAGAGAAAACTATCGTTCTATTTGTCACAAAGAAAATGTTCTGAGTTGTCACAGATCACTTAATATTTTCTGATTAGTCATGCTTAAAAGAAAATATTCAAATTTAAAAAATAAATCTGTAACCAGCTTACAATTTACTTTTTAATTAATTAATTATTCTATTAATGAAAAAATCCAAAAACCAATTTTTGAATTATCCATTAATTAATTAATTAAATAAATAAAAATAAAAATCCTATCCCTGAAAAATAGCCCTACACGCCACACATAGTCCATGGATTGTGTGTGCACGTGTAGCATTCCTATTTTTAGGGATGTTGGTTTTTCAATTTTTATTTAATTATTTATTCAAACTACTTTGTCAGATAAGATCTAACAACCTGATAACTAATTCAAATTTGAATTCAAATTTAAATTAATTATCAAATATAATTAATTATTTGAATAAATATTAATCTTTTAAATTCAAATCCAATTTTGAACTCATCAGATTATTATCTCCCACTCAAATAAAGATATTTAATTAATATTAATTCTACCAATTAATTAAATATAATATTATCGAAAATAAATATTTAATTTATTATAATTTCAAAAATTATAACTAATTAATTATTTAATTAAAATTTGAAATTAATTTAATTATTTAATATAATTTTGAAAGTTATACAATAATTAAATACTAATTAATTTTGTTAACTACAACTAATTTGTAATTAATTAATTAATCACTATTATCATATAATTGCATATTTTGCCTGAAGAACAAACTTCTTCTTAAATATGTCTTTAAACTATTTTCACTTCATATCAACTCTTACCTTGAACAGTGTTGATAGAGCCGCTATAGGGACCTATGGACTTATAATTCCAAGCTCCAATAAATTTGAGATTATTAATTAAAATCTTTAATTAAATAATCTTAATTTATTAATCTAATGATTATTCCACTATAAATATAAGACTGCACTCTTGTAATTATATGCATTTCATTTACTGAGTACTTTATAATCATAAAGCGTCCATTGATATAATCATTGCATACAACTTGATCCTCTAATAATGGTTCATAATTAATCGGGAATAAAATTACCGTTTTACCCTTTTAATTATCTCTTGTTTCCTTAAGTACCATTGACTTTACTAGTGAATGTTAATTCATAACTAAATTATGAATTTGAGCTCAATAACCTTTCAGTCCCAAAAGTCAACCCTTAAGAGAACCATCATTCAATCTCTTGCGAGAAGGCATATATTCCATATCTGTATACTATGTCCCCAGCCATCTACATTAATGAGTTCCCAAAACAAAAGTTTATAGCCTGATCATTCTGACAGACCCTAACAAGTGAATCAAAGAACTCATATAACATAAACAGGAGTTCATAGTAACTTCAGGATTAAGATCTATTTGTATATGATCATCAGTTGATATATTTAATTAATACTTCGAAACAGTATTTAACTAAGTATTAATAAACATATCTGGTCCAGTTCTATATATTATCTAATATATAAAACACCTCCACTAAAGTGTCCTACCACACTAGTGATCCGGATCTAGATCACATGTATTCATAATACTGGTGGACCGTATTTGCAGTAATTAATCTAAAGATTCCATAACTTTATTTTACTGCGAACTATTCAAGTTCATTTATCTCAAACACAATCCTCCCGTACCAATACATGTTTGAGATCACATATATGAACTTATGAATTTTCCTGATATTTACATAATATTATCACAGAATAATATAGTCCATAAAATATATGCGTAACAAATTCAATTCATTTATTTATTTCATAAAACAATGTCTACTACATATGCTTTCAGGGCACATTTCCAACAGTTACATCTTCTTATCCTTAGTAACTCGGGTTACGTCTTCATATCCTTAGCAACCCATTTTGATGTGTCGCGTTCATCACGCTAACATCCCTTCATATCAGAAAACATTCATACAAGCCAACATATCATCACATTATAGCATTCATAATTCATAACATTTTCATTCACACAACAATTTTATCATTCATAGTATAATAATCATAAATTCTATCTAACTTCCTTACCTCAGGTCCAAGCTGAATAAAACCACAACTTCTCAATGAGCCTATGGTATAATCAAAACGACATTCCTTAGCTTCACATAATTACTATTTTTCCCTTTCATATAACTCATGTGTGCATGGGCCATGTACACATGGTGAGAGTTACACACAACATACAAATATGCTTAGTTACACATAAGGTCATAAAAATAATAATGCTCATTCTACCTATATTGCATGCATGGTCCTTCTATAAAAAAAACTACATGGTTGCATAATAGACATAATTTTGGACATAGAAGTGAATTTGCATGTAACATGCATACGTGAGAACGTTGCGTAATTGTGACGTTTAAAACGATAATTCTATGCGTCTTACTTCTATCGTTTTAAAAATAATAGACTTGTAACATGCTTTGTTTACTATTCATTATCTTCTTAAAACCTATGATTATCGTGTTTCCTTAGAAAATATCAATTTAATTTTAATTAATTGTATTACATAATTGATGTGAGAAAAAATATATATTTTAAGTGTAGGAAAAATATATTTTTGCTTGAATTAGTTTAAGAATTAATTCTATGAAACATAAATTCATATGTGACAATTAAATTATTATTTTAAACTTATTAAACTAAACTTTCAGCTACCATTTAATTTCTTTAAAAATCACAAATAAATTAAGTTCAATATTTTTTTCTTAATCAAAAAAAGAAAAAAAATCATAACTATTAAAATAAACACTCATACTATATTAAAAATACCATTTTTAATATTACCATAGTTTATGGTTTTAATTTATTTCAAATACTAATCAAATTCCTCTTATTAAAACACAATTCACATTTTTTTTTTACAAACATTCCAGCAATCATATTTATCATTAAAATCACAATTTTCATTTTTTAAAACTCATACTTTCATCAAAATATATATAAAAAAAATTGTGGATAATTATTTGTGCAAAAATATCATTTTAAGTGTGAATTAAAACACAATTTTATTCCCACAAATACCACATATCATTAGAGACATTCCTTATGCATGCACATCATTATTTCATCAATCTTTTTACCATTTAATAACAAAATCAGCAAGCATAAATCATCATGAATTTTATCTTTTATCTCATGCCTCTCAAAAATTCATACAAAATCATACATGTCTAATTATCACAATTAATCACAAATCCTAACATGCTCTTATTATACAAATAATTCAAGAAAATAACGAACACATATTAAATTACAACCTTCCAAAACCTTATTCTATCTCCATTGAGTTCATACATGCAACCCAACAAAATAATAATACAACATGCATGAATAACATAAACACCAATCTTCATATATGCCTTTATATTAAACCTAACATGTTCCTAATATTTTTCATGCATACCATAATTTATCGATACATAATCTCATATACACCCTATCATGTTTCTAGATTCACAATTGATTTTAAAACATACAAGAAAAACAATCATGCTTGAACATCACCCCTAGGCCGAAACACCTAGGATACCCAACAAGAATTTACACAAAATCCTCATCTATAAACACATGAAACCTAGTATGTTTCTAACATGTATGAAACACAAGAAAATCAAACAAACCAATATGTCCAAACCCCATAGGCCGAAACATACATATATAAAATCATAAAATATCATCAACACCATATTTCAATAATCATCTCATTACACACATTATGAACATACAACAATAAAAATCAAACCAACACCATAAACCCCTACCCACGTCTAGATCAATCTCCCATGCATCAACATATTGAAAATATCCACAAATCCAAGAACTCAAGAGAACACCATAGCATTAGGGGTAGAGATTCAATACCTCTCTTGATTGTAAAATTAAGAACACAACTTGATCAATACCCAAGTTATAATCATCCTTGAATACCCTAGGTTTTTTTTGAAACCCATGAAGAAGAAGAACATAGAAAAAGACTTAAGATAATGAGGAAGATAAACCTAAATCTTAAAACAACAAGGAATCATAAGAAAAAACATACCTAAGACCTCCTCCTTCTTCTTCCTTTCTTCTCCTCCTTCTCTCTCTCTTTCACGCCTCTCTCTCTCTCTCTCTCTCTCTAATTTCGGCAGCCACAAGCAAAAGAATTCCCAAGGCTTCCATACCCTCCTATTTATAGCCTCTAGTGACCTAACCTTAAGAAGAGGACTCAAGTGTGAAAAGCTAAATTCCTATCCCACAAATTAAGCTAAATCCCACCATTCCATCTCCTTACACCTCACCTAAACCCTTATCCTAATGTGAACCAAATCAAAGATAAGCATTGTCATCTTTTCCTACAAGATGACAACTTATAATTCTTTTATTTTCTATTTTCCTTTCTATTCTTAATAAAATAAAATAAAATGTTCAAGACTCACATTAAGTCTAGATTCATGATACCCTTCCCTTTTCTATGATGGAAATAAATAAATAAATAAATAAAACACATTCACACACACACACACACACACACACATTTCAGCACACACACAATAATGAAATAAAGTAATCTATTTAATTTACATAATTTGTCACACTAAATAAAATGTAACACTAATAGTAAAACAAACAAGTTACACAATTATTCACACATTAAAATAAATAATCAATTAACAAATTTAAATTCACCAAAAATTCTACCAAACCATTCTAACAATTAAATAAAATAACAAACAATTGAATAAAGCAAACAAACAATCAAATAAAATAAGCAAACATTTAAATAAAAATTCACCACACTTAACACTTAAATAAAATAAAACACAAAAATTTTAATAATCTAAAAAAAAAAAAAATTGGTGCACTACAATAAACCCTCCTTAAAAGAAATTTCGTCCCAAAATTCTTTTTTACCAAATAATTCAGGGTATCTTTCTTTCATGTCTTCCTCCAACTCCCATGTTGCGTCTCGTTCCGTACTATTCTTGACCTTAACTAGTGGAATCCTTTTGGATCTCAATTACTTTATTCCCTTTTCAATAATGCGCTCAGGCTGTTCATCATAACTCAGGTCCTGCTTCAGCTGTAACGTCTCATAACTCAAAACATGAAAGGGGTCTGACACATACTTACGCAACATCGAGATGTGAAAGACGTTATACGTTTCAGCTAATACTGGGGGCAGTGCCAAACGGTACGCAACCTGCCCTACTTTGTCCAAAATCTAAAAATGGACCAATATATCTAGGGCTTAACTTCCATTTCTTTCCAAAATGCATAACACCCTTCATTGGCGAGACCTTCAGGAAAACAAACTCACCCATTGAAAACTCGACGTCCCTTCTCTTAAAGTCAGCGTAGCTCTTTTGCTTACTCTGCGCGGTATGCATACTTTGGTGAATCTTCTCAATCGCCTCACTGGCTTCTGTAGTGCACCAAATTTTTTTTTTTTATTATTTAAATTTTGTGCTTTATTTGATTTAAATGTTAAGTATGATGAATTGTTTTATTTAAGTGTTGTTATTTTATTTAATTGTTTATTTGTTTTATTTGATTGTTGTTATTTTATTTAATTGTTAGAAATGTTTTGGTTAATTAATTTAATAAGTGATTAATTGTGTAACATGTTATCTTACTACTAGTGTTACATTTTATTTAAGTGTGACAAATGAGGTATTTATGTGAGCTATGGTGGAATGCACTAAGGTGCATGATAGATAGTAATGCACCCTAGTAATTTAGTGTGTGCTAGTGCATGGTAGCATGGTGCACATGTGTAGATTTTCTACACATTTTAGGTTTCCTTATTTTAGATTTAATTGAGTAATTTATTTATAAAAAAAAAAAGAAGAAAAGAAAAGGGAAATGAGGAGTGGGCGTGTGACCTAGTGGGAATGGAATATTTCCTTAAAATGGTAAAAAAAAATCAAGACTTGAAGACCATGATCATTTGGGGATAGGCATGATCATATCTTATCCCTTTGTATCTTTTTGAAATAAAGAAAAATCAAGGAAAATAAAAGAGAAATGGAAACTTACCTTAATATTGTTGGGGAGACTTTATGAGAGGATTTGTGATAAAGGGGCTAAGAAAGGAGAGAAGAGCCATTGCTCTTGTGTGTGTGTGTGTGTGTGTGTGTGTGGCTGCCGTGACCTAGAGAGAGAGAGAGAGAGAGTGCCGTGTAGAGAGAGCGAGAGAGAGAGAGAGGAAGAAAGAAAGAAAGGAAGAAGGAAGAAGAAAGTGAAGAGGAAACCCCTAGAGTATGTCTTCTTGTTTTCTCTTTGTTTAATCTCTTTATTTGATAATATGATATTGATTTGTGTTATGTTTTGTGTGTGTTTGGATTCTTCTTTCTCCTCATGGTGGCTTTCCCATAAAAACCCTAGGCTTGAACAAGGGTGTGGAGTTTGTGGTATTGATCTTTTGTGTTCTTGATTCTACAATCAAGAGAGGTAATGGTCTTTTCCTTAGCCTTATATTGTTTTTGGTAGGTTGTATATGAGGTTTTGCTAATGGTGCTAATGGTTGATTTTGGGTAGGATTGAAGTATAGGATTTGGATTTTTGTGAGGGCATGATTTGTGTTTAAGGGTTGTGATGTTGATTTTGCTATGCATAAAAAAATTGTTATAATCTATGAACACTTGTAAGGTGATTTCGGCCTAGGTACACCCAAGGGTGTTCTTGATATGTTGTGTGATTTTACAATATATTTGATCCATGTTTTAGGATCTATGATATATGGGTAAGAGAATAAGTGGTAATCTTGATATTTTGATCATGAAATCTTGTTAGTTGCATGGTATATTTTGAATGATTAAATTATAAGATGCATGAAAATGATGATAGAAATATGCTAGGTTAATATAAGGCATATGTGAATATGGTGCTTATAAATTTACTATATACTATTTTATTGTTAATGTTTTGTTAGTTTTCATAGAATTGCAACAAATGATTTTAAAAGGATTCATGTGATTATGTTAGTAGAATCATGCATATTATAAGAGCATAATGAGATTTTAGGCATGAATGATTTTATGTAATTTTTAAGACAAAAGTTGAGTTTTACAAAGAATTAAGCTTGCTGTTTTTTTTTTTTTTCAAAATAATTGGGTAAAAGTTGATAAAAATATGAGTTGCATGCATAAATAATGTTCTTGATGAATGTGTTAATTTTTTATGAAATTAAAAGAGGATTTTAAGTCTCATGTTATGATATTTTACTCAATTAACTTCCTACAGAATTTTTATTGAATTTTGAGAAAAAATGAGTTTATAAAATTGAATATGGTGATTTTAATGATAAAAAAATGGTTGCTGGAATTTTGTAATAAAATATGAAGTAAGTCTCACTAAAAATGAATTTGATTAATTTTTGGAATAAATTATTTTTCCTAAGTTATGGTAATATTGAAAAATGATATTTTAATGGTATGAATGCATATTTTGATAAATAATGATTTTTCTTTATTTTGATTGAGAAAAATATTTAAACTCTATTTATTTGTGATTTTTGAATAAAATGAATAGTGGCTGAAAGTTTGTTTTAAAAAGGTTAACAATTGTTATTAAATTGTCACATATGAGTTTTTACTACTTAAAAACTAAGTCTTAAATAAATTAAATCAAAATGTATTTTTCCACACTTAAAATATATTTTTCACATCATTTTTGTAACACAATAATAAAATATATTTTTCTAAAGAAACATGTTAAAATAGGTATTTTAATTAAACCCAAGCTTGTTGGTTAATTCTTGGTAAATTAATATTTATTTAATGAAAATGTCACATGTTTTATTTTGAGCTAAAATAAAATAAAGTTTTTGAGAAATTTAATCAACTTAGAAATTTTAAGAAAAATAAAGCATGTAATATGGCTATTGATTTTCAAACAATAGAAGCAAGAAATGTAGAGTTATCGTTTTTGAAAACGTCTTTATTACGCAACGTTCCCACGTATGCATGTTACATGCAAATCAACTTTTACGTCCAAAATCATGATTATTATTCAACTATGTAATTTTTATAAAGCAATCATGTTAGTAAAATGAGTAGAACGGGCATTATTCTTTTGGCGATAATTGCATGTTTTAGTGTAACTGTATTCATGAGTGCATGGCCCATGCACACATGAGTTGTATGGAAGGGCAAAATAGTAATTTTATGAACCTAAGAAACGTTATTTTGATTATGATATAGGCTCGTTGAAAAGATTGTGAAATTCTTAGCTTGGACCTGAGGTAAGGAAGTTAGATAGATTTTATGATTTTATGCTATGAATGGTAAGACTGTTATATGAATGAACTGTTATGAAATTATGAATGCCTTAATGTGATGATCTGTTGAATGTGATATGTGTATGGATGTTAGATACATCAAACAGAATGTGATGTTAGATACATCAAACAGAATGTGATGTTAGATACATCAAACAGAATGTGATGTTAGATACATCAAACAGATTTCGATGTCAGATACATCGTACGAGTTACTAAGGACATTGAGACGTGACTCCTAGGGCGGACGCGCCGAGGTTATTCAAGGACCAGTGATCTCCTGTTTACCTCATAGGGTGACATGGACAACTAGCGTTCCATGCTCATCATGTATGCTGTATGTTTGTGATATGATGATATGTCACTTTTATGTTATGATATGATGATATGTCACATTTATGTTATGATATGTTGATATGTCACTTTTATGTTATGATATGATGATATGTCACATTTATGTTATGATATGTTGATATGTCACATTTATGTTATGATAGACCATGATGTTTTAGATGAACGTTAGTGTTTGGTTGTTTGTTGTTTTCTTACTTGCTTATTTGCTTGTACTTCCTTACTGGGCTTTTAGCTCACCCCCTTACTTTCCTTCCAGGTAGAAAATAGGATTTCTCTATGGCACGCGTGGTGACGTGAGGAGTTCTTCATCATGGGGTGTATGGCGTGGGGCAATCCTATGGATGATAAAACGATCAACGTAGAACGCCATTTAAATTATGTTTTGTTTTAAGGGACTTTTCCTAAATTATCAGTGGGACTCTGTTATTTAACTTAATTGGTTTTCTTTGAACTTTGCATAAAAAAACTATGTTTTATTTTAAACTTATGGCGCCAACTTGCATGATTTTAAATAAGTCCCCCTGAGACTTTAATAATGGATGGTATTCTTTTATAAGCTATGTAATGCGAATATTTTGTAAGTATTAGTCTAGGGCGTTCTTTACAGCTTCCCTAACTGCTTCAGGGCCTAAAATATGTTTCTCCCCAACTTCATCCCAGTCCAGAGGAGATCTACACTTACGCCCATAAAGCATCTCATAAGGAGCCATCCCTATAGTAGATTGGTAGCTGTTATTATAAGAGAACTCCATTTGGGGTATATATTGGTTCCAAGACTCTGAAAAGTCCAAAGCACAACACCTCGACATGTCTTCTAAAATTTGGATAGTCCTCTCAGACTGGCCATCAGTCTGAGGATGAAAAGCGGTGCTAAACTTTAGTCTTGATCCCATAGCTCTTTATAGCCCTTTCCAAAAGTTTGATGTGAAAATTGACCCACGATAAGAAATTATCGACTTTGGCACCCCATGAAGTCTCACTATTTCACTAACATACAAATCACCATATTGATCTGCCGAGTATGTGGTCTTGACTGGCAGAAAATGGGCAGACTTAGTGAGTCTATCTACTATCACCCACACTGAGTCGTGCTGCTTGGTGGTTCTAGGCAACCCTACCACAAAATCCATTGTTATATCCTTCCATTTCCATTTAGGAATGTAGAGCGGTTGAAGCAACCCTGCTAGCCTCTGGTGTTTCGCTTTGACTTGCTGGCATGTCCAACATCTAGCAACAAACTCAGCAATGTCCCTCTTCATTCCATGCCACCAATATAATTCCTTAAGGTCATGGTAAATTTTCATGGACCCTAGGTGCAAGGAATAAGGCGTTGTGTGCGCTTCTTTCATAATACTTTCCTTAATTTCAGCATTGTCAGGCACGCAAATCCTATCCTTGTATCTCAGCAATCCACCATTAGACATTGTGAAATCGATGCTGCCACCTTCTTGTACCAAAGCCTCTTGTTTCACTAAGGCTTCATCCAATTTCTGTCATTCTCGAATTTTTTCTAATAGGGAGGATTGCAATGTGAGGCTCGCCAAACTTCCCGTCATAATTTCAATATTGGCATTTATGATCTCTTTCTGAAGAGGCATCTCTGTTGTACGTAGTGCTAACACATTCCCATGTCCCCGCCTACTCAGAGCATCTGCAACCACATTGGCCTTGCCTGGGTGGTATAGAATCTCACAATCGTAGTCCTTCACTAATTCTAACCACCTTCGCTGCCTCATGTTCAGTTCCTTTTGTGTGAAAAAGTATTTTAGACTTTTGTGGTCGGTGTATATCTCACACTTGACTCCATACAGGTGATGTCTCCATATCTTTAGTGCGAACACTACTGCTGCCAATTCAAGGTCATGAGTGGGATACCGTTGCTCATAATCCTTGAGTTGTCTGGAAGCATAAGCTACCACCTTCCCTTCTTTCATCAACACGCATCCCAAGTCGTTCTTTGATGCATCACAATACACCACAAATTTCCCGCCCTCAGTGGGAATTAAAAGGATAGGCGCAGAAATCAACTTATCCTTCATGGTCTGAAAACTCTCTTCACATTTTTCTGTCCATGAAAACTTCTGATGTTTGCGGTTTAAGTTGGTCAATGGGGTGGCGATCTTCGAGAAACCCTCGACAAACTTTCTATAATAACCTGCCAACCCTAAGAAACTCTGAACTTCTAAGGCGTTCTTTGGCTGAGGCCTGTCTCTAATGGCCTCGATCTTCGATGGGTCTACTGCTATCCCATTCTTAGACACTATGTGCCTTAAGAAAATTACCTGTTCCAGCTAAAACTCGCATTTAGAGAACTTGGTGTACAACTGATGTTCCCGCAATCTGTTAAGAGTCAATCTCAAATGCTCCTCATGCTCCTCCTTGGTCTTCGAGTATATGAGGATATCATCTATGAACACTACTACAAACTTGTCCAAGAAATCCTTAAATACCCTATTCATCATATCCATAAAGGGTGCTGGGGCATTGGTGAGTCCAAAAGACATCACTAAGAATTCATAGTGCCCATAGCGAGTTCTGAAGGCCATTTTCGGAATGTCCCCCTCTTTCACTTTCAACTAATGGTACCCGGATCGCAGATCAATCTTCGAGAATATTGCTGCCCCTTGTAGTTGATCAAAAAGTTCATCTATCCTAGGCAAAGGATATTTATTCTTAATGGTGACCTTATTGAGTTCTCAGTAATCAATGCACATTCTCATACTCCCGTCCTTCTTCTTCACAAATAGGACTGGTGCTCCCCATGGTGAATGGCTAGGTCTTATGAACCCTTTATCCAACAACTCCTATAGCTGGTTCTTAAGTTCCTTTAACTCCACAGGCACCATCTGATAGGGTGCTTTAGAGATCGGTGCCGTTTCTGGTGCAAGCTCGATTACAAACTCGATTTCTCTGTCCGGGGGTAGTCCTGGTAATTCTTCGGGAAACACTTCCGGGAACTCGCAAACAATACGTACATTTTTCGGCTTTAGTTCTGACTCCTTGGACTTATCCACCACACTGGCCAGCAACGCTGAACATCCATGTTACATCATATTCCGTGCTTCTAGTGCAGATATTACGGGTGTCCAGAAACCTGCTACTTCGCCTTTAATGGAAAATACCTCTCCTTCCTCTGGCCTGAACTCCACAGTCTTCTTTCGACAGTCTATCGTTGCCCCATTTTTGGATAACCAATCCATGCCGAGTATGACATCATAATCTGGTATACTTAGTTCTATGAGATCTGCGGCACTCCCTGCCCTCTACCGTTACAGGTGTTGACGGTAAACACTTATTTGACAACATCATATCTCCCGATGATATGCTAGATGAAGGGTCAGATGTAGAAGATCTTGTTTTTTTTTGAAATTTTACCCTAGTTATTATTAGTATAGTTTCTTCATTTAATTTGAATTATCATTGTAATAAGTGAAAATCTTTTTCCAAATGAATAAAATCGTTATTTTTTGAATGGCATGTTTGAATTTTAATTATTTTGGTTTTTTTTACAATCATAATTAATTTAGAATAACTTTAATAAATAATGGCTGAGTTCGGTGAGGGTGGATACAAATCAATGGATCAGGTTCTGTATTGAGAGTTTAGGGGGCCATAGTAGTTGGAACGATTTTATTGATCCTAACCGTCCCTCAATATGGTTAACTTTGGAACAACGACAAGTTTCAAGCCTAAGAATTAAGTCATATAGGGTGGTTAGAAACAAACTTAGAAAATAATAAAGATGGCCTACTATCTATGTATAGAAACACACCCTAATTTATAAAGAAGGCTTACGTAATTTTTCATAAGAAATCATAGCTGATAGGTCTGAGTTATGTTTGTTGTTAGACTAAGTTTGTGCCTTAGAAACTATTAGGGTAAGTTCTAACGTGTTTTTCTCGACTGTTAGAACTTTGTTGAAGATGTCACTCCGAAGGTCTGCACGCACTAATGGCAACGCCCCCAGCACCGCCAACGAGACTCACGAGGCCCCTGTAGTCAGAAGAAGGGGGAAACGTGTTTGGGTTTTATGCCCTAATTAAAATTCAATTTCTTTGTAATCTCATTTATTGTTAAAAAAATAACAGAAATTATTTTTTGAATTGGTCAATCACTTTGCTCACATGTTTTATTTTCATGATTATTTGTTTAATATAAACTTCTATAAAAACCCAGAGCATATAGCTAATCGTATTTATAGTGATGTAATCACAGTGGAATATAAATATGATTATATGCTCAAAATAAGTTAATCCTAAGATTAGTCAGTGCACATGCTTTACACCGACTTGCCAATCTACGATATGATCTACTTACACATTGTAGTGTTATGTTCTTTCTAGAACATTATCAAAGTAGATAAGATGGGATGTATTTGTTACATCGGACTGGACCGATATTGACAATCGATAGGATAAGTAAACATACCGTTATTATCTATTTTAGTCATACCATATAGTTTACCATAGGTCAATTCAATCTCAATTCTGAGTGGTTAGTATTCTAACTGATTGTATTATTTGAGTTCTTTGACTTTTTCGTTACCAGCTTACCCTACAGACTAGCCCATACTTACATCTTGGGAACTCGGTAGTATAATTGAGTGGGTGTAGAGTCCCAGAATGTCTACTTAGCTAGCTAGATAGTAGTAGTAGTAGTAATAGTTAGTAGTAGTTTGTAATATTTTAGATTTTGTGCATTTTGGTTCAAACCGGGACTTAGTAGGACACTCGTAGCAATAGTTATGGATTTTATAAGTCTAACCTATAGTTTAGAAATATTAATTATAACATAAGGTTTAATTAATATTTTTTGTCATAGAAATATTTTAATTATAATCTAAGATTTAGATAGAATTTTAAGAGTATGACACTTGTCACAATCTTGTTTATTTGAGGATTTAAGCATTTTAAATGGATAATTCAATAATAGAAGTATCTAGAAGCTCTAGAACCTTCCAGAACCATTAAGAGCATGCCACTTGTCATAATCATGTTTATTTAAGGATTCAAGTATTTTTTTTAAAATAAAAGAAATATCTAGAAACTCTAGAACCTTCCAGAACCATTAAGAGCACGACACTTGTCATAATCATGTTTATTTAAGGATTTAAGTATTTTTTTTAAATAAAAGAAAGATATAGAAACTCTAGAACCTTCCAGAACCATTAAGAGCATGACACTTGTCATAATCATGTTTATTTAAGGATTTAAGTATTTTTTTTAATAGGATAGTTTCATTCCTCAAACTCTATAAATAGGACCTAGTACTCAGCCATTTTTCTTCATTCTTCAAGCTGTGTTCAGAGCCTTCAAGATGCTAGGGTTTCTATAAAGAGATACACTTGGGTTTTAGGATAAAAGCTTTATTATCTTAAAGCTTTATAAACACTTGGGTAGTGAGATAAAGTGTGCTTTCGAAATTAAAGTGTAGATCAGTTCTAGTTCATCCAAGGTAATATTATTCATAAGTTCTATTTTTTTTTTTATGATTCCTTAGTTTTTCTTAAGTTTCCTTTAGATCCCAACTTCTGTTTATGGCTTTGTCGTTAGGTGTTTAAGTTCTTTGATTTAAGGTTCTTCACAGTAAGTTTCTTCTTTGATGGTTTAGTTTCTTTTCATCTCTTTTCTTTAGAAACTCACCATTCTTACTTTTGGTTTTAGGAGTGTTCTAGTCCTGCTCTTGTTCTCAAATATTCCGGTTTTGGTAAGGAAAATATGATAGATTTTATGTGCTTATATGTTATGTTATGTTATGTTTATGTTATGTTATGTTATGTTTATGTTATGATATGTGTATGATATGTATATAGAATATGTTTTCAGTCGCTTGGGCACATGACTTCCTTAGATAAGCAAGCCCTGAGAATCTATGATTGGGCATATGAATTGTTAAGATAACAAGCCCCCATAATGAATGATTGGGCATATGACTTTCTTAGATAAGGAAGCCCCAAGAAGTTATATTGGGAACATGAATTGCTTAGCTAGCAATCCCCACAAATTTATGGGCATATGACTTGCTTAACTAACGAGCCCCAATAATTTATGATGGCCATTATTGTTATAATCCTATATGATAAATGTTGTTATAGTCATAGGTTTTATAGTATATGTTTATGATATAGTTTTATGCTTATGATTTATGTTATATGATTGTTAGTAGATTTTCCTTGCTGGGCATTAGGCTCACTCCTTTATTTTTAGTGTGATGCAGGACAATAGATATGGAGGCAGAAGGATTCTTGGCAGCTTGGCTTGTGTGTTAAGGATGAATGGATTCAATGGACTGCGTGTCGATCGAGGATGACGTTTATTTATTAGTCTTTTTATGTTCTTTCGTAATTCCGCATTTAGTTTTTGAACAATTGTTTTAAAGTTATGTTTTATGTTTTATAAACAATGGGTACCCATGCCATATTACATTTTAAATTTATAATTTTATGTCATTAATACAATATTTATTTTGGAGTTTTAATAAAATTATGATTATTTCTTATGTACGTTTTCTCCAAAAGTAGTAGCTATGTCTAGTAGTTTTAATGGTCCAAGTCTTAGAAATAGTTGAGTCATTACAGTGGGAGTGTTAATCATAAATATGAACATCTATAGCTTCTGATGAAGAAGTGAAATGATGGTTTCCTTTCAGTTTGGTTCAAGGTGCTAAATGATAGAGATCACATTTCAGTAATTAATATTAGTTAACTGAAATATCATTTATAAGTAACTAAGTGTTTTAAGGATAAAATACAATGAGGGGTAAAACTGTATTTTAGTCTCATCTCATTGTAGACTGTCTATAGATGATTGAGTGACAATTATGGTTGTAACAATGGATAATTAATAGTGTATCTATATTTTTTATAGAGTGTTCTATGAATTCAAGAGTGCAATTCTGAGTCCTTATTGGAGTCACGATGAATTAATAAGCTAGTAAATTTATTTGTTAGATTTATGATAATTTATTGGAGCTTGATTTCATAGGCCCATGGTCCCAACTGTACATTGGATAAAATCATCTTGATAGTCTCAATTAATTGATTTAATTATCAAAGTTGACCAGGTCAATTTTGGATAGTTTCACAGAGTTGTGTAATTTAGAGAAGAAAAGAGAAATTAAGGCAGATTTATTAATTAAGATAAATTGGTATCTAAATTAACAAATAAGTTTAAATAAATGTTAAAATTATAAATAATTAATTTGATAAAGAATTTAAATAATTATGTAATTAATTAAATCAATAGAAAATAATACAGACCTTGATTTTAAGTCTAACAAGCTTATAATCAAATGAGAAATTTCACGGGCCTAAAGCCCGTGATAATTTTGACCTAGGGCTGTTAATTGAATATTATTTTATTGATTTTTTAATTTAATAAATGACCTAAATGAGCCTATAAAAGGAATGTTAAGTGAGAGTTGACATCAGATGACAGACACTTGTTTTCTGATAGGTTTTAGATTCTCTTTAAACATAAGTCATTTTCTAAGCCTTATTGTTCTTTTCTCTTCTTCTCTCCGTATCTATCTCAAGTGTTGAGAATTGCCCACTCTAGTCTAGGTGATTCTAAGGATACTTTGGAAGGCTGTGAAGAAAATTGAAGATCAGTTCAGTTTCTTGGTAATACTCTGTGACAGAAATGATACAAGAGTTAGAGAAACTGAAGGAATGACTCATTCATTCCGATGCGTATAATGTAAGTATTTTTATCATTATTTCTCTTTGAATTCAATTTTAGAAATATGTTCTAGGTTATCTCATATTATTTGTTTAATATTAGATCTACAAGAAAATAAATAAAGATCATGTATAAGTTTCCTAACAACTGGCCTCAGAGCCTTTGGTAATCTTTATTTTCATGCATGAACTTGTTAAAAATTTAATGATTTGATGTGTTTGAATAATTTGATGGATTTCATGATTTTATGAAGCATATTGAATTTTATGTGATTATTAACAATTTTAGGTTATTTTGTTATGTTTTCAATGCCATTAATTTTTATATATGCTTTATTTTTTGTGTAAAACATGTTAAAAATTAATTAGAAAATAGTTTTGGTTTGAAAAATTTCACAATTTTTTTTTGCCTGGCTACCCTATACGTGCGCGCAAACCTGCACGCACCACTGCGCGTGCGCATCATCCGCGCACACCCGCACCCGCGCGCGCACACACCTACCGCCTGCGCCCATCTCCTCAGCAGCCAACAACCACACAATGAACAGTACCTGTGGTACTGTTCATCTAATTTAATTTTTTTTTTAATTAAAGAAATTAAAATGTGAAAATAGATTATTTATAATCAAAGCCAAAAATAACAGATTTGTTTTATAATTTAAAAATGTTTTTTAAAATAAGATATTTTTGTTGGTTGAGATTTAAATAATTAGATATTTTTACAAAGATTTAAATTCAAATTTAAAAATAGACTAACAACTTAATTTTAAACATTTTAATATATTAAAATATTAGAATTAAGATATCAAATATTTAAGATATTTTCTTTTAAATACTTGTTATTTTTATTAAATCTTTATTTGAAAATATAAATATATGTTTATTCTATAGTTTTTAATATTTAAATTATTTGAAATTTGAAATTTGTTTGTTAGATATTTTCATGGATATTTGAATTTGTTTAACTATTTTGAGATATTTTAGGGTTGTTATAACTATTAATATTTTATTTATTTTTAATGGTTAAAATATTAGCTTATAACAATACAAGATATTTTTTGAAAAATAGTTAAGATATTGATTTTAAAGTTTAAAATTGGTTAAAATTTTGAAAAATATCAATTTTTTTCAACCAATTAATAAAATATATATTTTTTATTAAATGGGATTTAAATAAACTTTGGTTAATTGTTGATAAATCATGTTTAAATTAAATTGATATTTTTTTTCAAATTAACCTAATTTAAGTTGATTGTTGATAAATGAAATTTAAATTAATTATTGTTAATTGTTGATAAATTTCATTTAAATTGACTTATTTTTGTAAAAATTTAATTAATTCAAATTTTTGATAAATTCTAGATAATTAATTGTGATATTTTTGCAAATGAAATAAATTGTGGTATTTTTGCATAAATTCATAGACTTGCTCATATAGTAACGTGATTAGACCCATCCAATTATAACATGTCTGTTTGCACTATATCTGATATTTTTGCATTTGGGCTTAGATGCATATAGTGGCCCATATGTTTGTTAGATATATGGATTTTGCCAAATAAAATATTCATAAAATGATAGGTTTTATTTGGGCCCATTAAAAAATGTAAAGTTTAAATTCCTCTCTTGTGGGTTGTTCCACTTGTGAAGGTCAAATTTATTTGTATGACTATAGTGGGCCTAATCAATTTATAACAATTAATAAAATGAAGGTATAAATTTCTGTCTTTTTGAATTTGTATGGAAGTATGGGGGCATTTGTAGTGAGAATGATATACTGGACCCAGCCCTCCTCCATACAAGCCCAATTGTTAAGGCCCATTTTCCTGAGTTGGACTTAATTGTATAGGTTCATTATATTAATTAAACTTAAATATTGATTAGCAACAAATTAATTCTAAATTAATAGGAAATTATAGGACTTTGGTTTTAAAAATTTAATATTTTCAATTTTTGGAGAACCATAGTCATTAATTTTTGAAAATTAATAATAAGAATATTATTTTATATTGAGCTTATTTTAATAACTATATTCGATCTCCACCGTTGGTTTAACAAGGTCAATAGCTCAATGGGGCCTCAAGACGCTTTGTTCGTCCCCCTACGAAAGGTTTTCATTAGTTATTTTGACAATGTTAGATTTCGAAAGACAGATAATTATAGGTCAAATTCGACTAGACTCACCCCTACGATGACTACTAGAACTAAATATGTGATTATCGAAACCGTGGGTCTAGCTCATAAAATAAGAGATTTTGTTTTCTTATTTTGATCGAATAGTAGGTTGTTAATAATGGTGTCAATTATTAAATAAGTTTAAAACTTTATTGAACTAGTGGTATTTTTGACTCTCGCCAACCGGAACAAGGATATCATAGATTTTTTAAAAACCTAAAGAAATAGAGTTATGATTATTTTGGTATTTTTTCTCATATCTTACATATTTTTTACATATCTTGTGCTATTTATTGAATTTTGTGTGAATAGGAGTTTAATTGAGCAAATGTGATTGATTTCTATTTTATTGATAATTTGGAGTTTTAAGTATGGTTGTGTCTACTCCCATCCTTTCTCAACTTTCGATGGAGAAATTCACAGGAGAAAACTTCCTTAAATGGAAGCAAAACATCAACATTGTGTTGATTGGTGACAACTCCAAGTTCGTCATGACTGAGGAATCCCTGGAAGTTCCAGCTGAAGGAGCTACCAAGTCTGTGAGGGATAAGTATGAGCGTTGCCAGGCGACTAACAACAAGGTGCGGTACTACATGTTGACTAGTATGGTTGACACTCTCAAGAGAACGATGGAGAATGTTGAGACAGCCTACGAAATCATGGATTAGCTCGAAGACATGTTTGGTGCCAAGTCAGCGCAGACTCGTTTTGAGGCCACGAAGAAATATGTCAATGATCGGATGGCACCTTCTCAACATGTCCATGATCATCTTATCAAAATGACAAACTACTTTCAAGAAGTTGAACTGCATGGAGCAACAATAGATGAGGAAATTCAACTTGGCTTAATCCTCAACAGTCTCTATCCAGCTTTCCTATCGTTCACCACCAACTATGTGTTGAATAAACTCAACTATGGTCAGACGCAGCTCATGAACGAGCTTCAGACTTTTGATTCTATCATGGGTGGACCAAGTAAGGGAGGAGAAAAGAAGACAAGTACTACTACTACTGTTGATCCAGCTAAGACTGAAGCTAACCAAGCTTCATCTTCGAAAGCTGGAAACAAGAGGAAAGATGGACAAAATAACAACCCCAACGTTGCAAAGGCTGCAAAGACGAATGCACATACACCTAAGGGAAAGAACAAGAAAAACAAGAAAGGTAAAGATAAGTGCCTTCACTACAAAGAGAAAAGGCATTGGAAACGAGATTGCCCAAGTTTCTAGCAGCGAAAAACAAAGGTAATGATTATAGTTCATTTATCTTAGAAACATGTGTCTTAGAGAATGATAATTCCGTTTGGATTATTGACTCTAGATCTACCAACTATGTTTGCAACTCTTTACAGCATCTTGAATCGTGGGAGGAAGTGGACGAAGGCGGCTTAAATCTTAGAGTTGGGAACGGAGCGTTCGTTGCGGTCCAAGCTAGAGGAAAAGCTCGTCTAAAGTTCGGAAACAAATACTTAATTTTAAATGATGTATTTTTTATTTCGGATTTTAGTAGAAATTTAATTTGAGTTTCCATGTTGCAATTAGAACAATTTGTTAGGACTTTCACAAGTTCTAATATATCTATTTCTTTCAATGGATCACAATTTTGTATTGCATGTTTGGAAAATGGGCTTTATATTCTGCGACCTACTAACCCCTCGCTCTTAACAATTATTTATTAAAAGTAGCTAAACCTAGGACCAATAAACATCAAAAGACCGATAACGATAATATAACGTTTTTATGGCACTTGAGACTAGGTCACATTGGCTATGATAGGATTCAAAGACTTACAACGGACATGCCTTTAAGGGAACTTACCTTAGGTGAATTACCTGTCTATGAATCTTGTCTAGAAGGCAAACTGACCAAGCATCCATTCTCTGCAAAGGGTGATAGGGCCAAAGAACCACTTGAACTTGTGCATTAAGATGTTTGTGGACCTTTGAATATACAACCCATGGAAGGTTTTGAGTATTTCGTCACTTTCATTGATGATTACTCTTGATACTCATGTCTTTACCTAATGTGTAGGAAATCATAAACATTTTCAAAGTTTCAGGAATTCTTAGCTATGACTCAGCACCAATTAGGTAACACGTTAAAGATCTTGCAATCTGATTGGGGTGGAGATATTTGGATATGTAGTTCCGAGATCATTTAACTGAACTTGGAATTTTATCACAACTTACAACCCCGGGTACTCTGCAACAAAATGGTGTAGCGGAACGCTGGAACAAAACTTTATTGGAAATGGTTAGATGCATGCTTAGTTACTCAACTCTACCAAATTCATTATGGGGACATTCAATTGAAACCGTGAACAACATTCTCAATGTTGTGCTGTCTAAATCAATCCCCAAAACACCTTTAGAACGCTGGAATGGTCGTGAACCTAGTTTACGCAATTATAGAATTTGGGGGTGTCCTACCCATGTCCCGAGGAAAAAGGAAGGAAAGCTAGAACCGCGAACTGAAGTTTGCATGTTTGTTGGCAATCCTAAAGGTACTCGGGGTGGAATTTTCTATAGTCATTCATAAAAGAAAGTGTTTACTTCTACGAATGCTACTTTTATGAAAAATGACTATGTCCAAAACTTCAAACCACGCAGCAAAGTAGTTTTAGAGGAGATGGTTAAAGAATTGACTCCAACCAATGTTCCATCGTCATCATTGTGAGTTGATGATTAAATTCCCTCTCTTCATGTCCAACCAACGCAAGTCGATTTAAATGAAGAAAGTACCACTGTTCCTTAGCAAACAGTCACGGAGCCTTGTCGTAGTGGGAGGGTATCTAGGAACCCAATTCGCTATGGTTTGGAAGGTGAAACCAATATGGTTATTGGTGACACTGGTGATGATGATCCATTGCCTTTCAAACAGGAAATGGCTATCCCTGAAAAGGAACAATGGCTCAAAACCATGAAACAGGAAACAGAGTCCATGTACTCAAATTCCGTCTGGGATCTTGTGTAAGCACCTAGTGACTTTAGGGCCATTGGGTGCAAGTGGAGCTACAAGAAGAAATGAGGTGTTGATGGAAATATCGAGACTTATAAAGTTCAATTAGGGGGAAAGATTTATACCCAAAGAGAAGGCGTGGACTATGAGGAAACTTTTAGTCCGGCAGCCATGCTTAAGTCCATTCGCATCCTCCTATCCATAGCAGCCGCTCTCGACAATGAGATCTGGAAAATGGACGTCAAGACAACTTTTCTTAATGGGAAGCTTGACAAAGTAATTTATATGGATCAGCCAGAAGGATTTAAAGTAGCTGGACAATAAAGTAAAGTTTGCAAGTTAAATAGGTCTATTTATGGACTTAAGCAAGCTTCTCGCTCCTGGAACCTTTGGTTTGATGAAATAATCAAAACCTATGGCTTTGAACCAAATATTGATGAGCCTTGTGTTTACCAACCGAAGGCAAATCAAATAGTGGTATTCCTGGTTCTTTATGTAGATGATATCTTACTCATTGGAAACAATGTTAAGAAATTGTCAGATGTGAAGAATTGGCTAAGCACTCAATTCCAGATGAAGGATTTGGGTGAAGCAAGTTATGTTCTAGGTATCCAGATCATTAGGGATAGAAAGAACAAACTCTTAACTTTATCTCAAGTAGCTTACATAGATAAAATGCTTAAACGATTCTCAATGACAGATTCAAAGAAAGGACATTTACCGTCCTGCCATGGAATTCATCTTTCAAAGAAGCAGTCTCCCCAGACTCCTGAAGAGGAAGATGCAATGAGAAAAGTTCCTTACGCATCTGCAGTTGGAAGTCTGATGTATGCCATGTTGTGTACTAGACCAGATATTTGCTATGCAGTGGGAGTAGTGAGCAGGTATCAGTCAAACCCATGACTGGAACATTGGATAGCAGTTAAGCATATCCTGAAGTATTTAAGGCGGACTAGGGATTATATGTTAGTCTACAAGGGTGGTGTTCTGAACCCTGTAGGCTACACCAATTCGGCTTTTCAAACTGATGTCAATGACAGGAAGTCTTCTTTTGGAATGGTGTTTACTCTTGGGGGTGGAGCTGTGATATGGAGAAGCGTAAAGCAGTTTGCAATCTCAGATTCCACCATGGAGGCAGAGTACATAGCTACGTCAGAAGCAGGTAAGGAAATAGTCTGGCTAAAGAAGTTCTATTCAGATCTTGGTGTTATTCCAGAAATTGATAAACAACTTTGTGTTGTTTTATGACAATACATGAGAAATATCCAACTCGAAAGAACCTTGTAGTCACAAGAGGAGTAAGCATATAGAAAGGAAGTATCACATTATTCAAGAATACATGGCCAGGGGAGATATGAAGGTTATGAAGATTGCAGCTGAAGGCAATCATGCAGGTTCGTTGACAAAGACACTACTAGAAGCTACATTTGATAAGCATATCAAGGAAAAGAGATTAGTAGAATTAAGGGATTAATTTCAATTAGTGCAAGTGAGAGTTTGTTAGGGTTTTATGTCCTAATTAAAACCTAATTTCTTTGTAATCTCATTTATTATCAATAAAAGAATAGGAATCATTTTTTGACTTGGTCAATCACTTTGCTCACCATTAAAGGTTGGAGACGTTCGCATTATAAAGGAATTTCCAAAGATATTTCCTGACGACTTACCAGGGTTACCCCCTACTCGGGAAATTTACTTCACAATCAAACTAGTACCGGGAATCAACCCTATCTCAAAGGCACCATACTGGATGGCACCTACCGAACTCAAGGAGTTGAAAAACTAGTTACAAGAGCTCTTAGACTTGGGATTCATCAAACCGAGCCATTCGCCATGGGGAGCACCGGTTCTATTTGTGGAAAAGAAGGATGGAAGTATACGGATGTGTATCGATTACCGCGAGCTAAACAAGGTGACAATTAAGAAAAAGTACCCGCTACCCCGGATCAACGACTTATTTGATCAAATCCGAGGAACGACTATATTTTCAAAGATTGATCTATGGTTCGGTTCTCACCAACTCAAGGTAAGGGAAGAAGATATACCAAAAACAACTTTTAGGACTCAGTACGGACATTACGTGTAACCTCCCAAATTCCTTAATATGGCTTTGTGCTTGGATTAGGAGGCCAAGATGGCAATAATTGATTTAATGTGTTATTATATGATTATGTGCATTGTATTATTATATTGCTGTATTTGTATATTTATGTGCATGTATGGGATATATGGGTGAGACCACATTATTATGTGGATATATTTGAGCTATTCGGCATGAGACGATCCTAGGAAGCAAGCTAGCAATTTAGTCATAACAGATTAATTACTGGGCTTGGGGTGAGCCTAGGGGTAATTTGGTACTTAGTACATCACCAGGATTGAACGGGTAATGAGAAATGGCTCAGTAATTATTTGAGGATATTGGGAATGATGGGAATTGTGAGACGTTAATTATGATTAACAGGGTAGGTGGTAATGAAAAAATTGCCCTTGGGTGGCTATGAGATATTAGGTTGACCTTAGGGGTATTTTAGTCATTTTAGGCTATTTGATAGACTTGACCAGGGATGGTTGTAGAATGAACCAAGGCAAAACAGATACATGGCAATCTTTCTCTTTCCTCTCTCTCGACCATTCTTCCTCTCTGTCTCTCTCAGTTTGATTTTGAAGCTAAGTTAGAGGATTCAAGCTTAAGGTTTTGAGGCTTGAGGGGTTTAGAATTGAATTGCAGTAGCTAGAGGGATTCAATTCATAGTTGAGGTAATGATTCTAAGCTTGAACTTTGAAGTTTTCCTCTGTTTTTATGTTTTTTTATAAGCTTGGAAGTTTGATCATGGAATTGGGGCTTTTGGTAGTGTTTTAAGTGTAATAAAGCTTGGGTTTTATTGTTGAATTGGTGGTTATGTTGTGTTGAGGTTTGGTATTGATTATGGGATTGATTGGAAGTATTTTTGGCTGAGTTTAGATTGAAGGAAAAGTAGGGGTGTTGGGTTCGCGGGATCAAGTCGCAACTGTGCTCTTGGGCGCTGTGACCTGAGTGAACCCTAAAGACTTGATGGGGCTTTGTCTGCATAGTGCACCGCGACCCTCAAGGGCATGTCGTGGCCCGCCCTTGGCACCATACAGGGGGGCTATCTATCTGGGAGGCGTGCTGCGACCCTTGGGGGCAAGTCATGGCCCGCCTGGTTCTTTTTGGCCAAGCTTGGTTTTAGGAGCGGGTTTTCAAACCTTAAGGGTCGAGATCGAATCTATTACCTGGCTTGGTAGAATTCGAGGTCCTGGGGGCTAGGAATTGGTCTAGGAAACTCTTATTACTCGTTTTATTGATGGGATTTCATATTTGGTTATGATTAGGTTACCACTAAGGACCTAAGGCCAAGATCGTGCTCAAGGGTCGTTCTTAACTTATTTTATGCTCGAGCCTGAGGTAAGAAAACTACACCCATTACGTGACATACATGATTGTTGATGAAGCATGCTGAGTGCTCTATATATGGATATTTGCTGCATCATGAATGCTTGGTTGCATTGTTTACTTGAGAAACGCACTCACTTATTAGTCAGAAACGGCAATGGTGCTGAGCGCTGATCGTGAAGCTCTAACTTATCAGTTAGGAACAGAAATAATGCTAAGTGCTGGTCATATGGCATTGACTTATGAGTCTAGAGTGGCAATAGTGCAATGAATGCTGGTCGATATGATTAGATTTAATCAACAAATCATTATACGCTCGTCCGACCCTATGGTCGAAGAAAACTAAAGCGCTTGGCTAGTCTATAGCTAGTTACTCAGAGTCAGGGATGAAAGACCCAGGTGACTTGATGGTCACATGGTTTAGGGCACAAGACCCCAGGATGACTTAACAATCATCTATTCAGGATGTGAGACCCCAGGATGACTTAACAGTCATCTATTTAGGGCGCAGGACCCCAAAATGACTTATTAGTCATCTATTCAGGGCGCAGGACCCCAGGATGACTTAATAGTCATATATCTAGGGCGTAGGACCCCATGATGACTTAATAGTCATCTATTGAAGGCATAGGACCCCATGATCATTTATTAATACTTGTATGCGTGCAGTAATAAGTTTTCTTGCTGAGCCTTGGCTCACTGGTGTTATGTGGTGCAAGTAAAGGAAAGGAAAATCTTGCCCAACCTTGAGTGGAGAGCTTAGGTGGAAACGTGTACATATGCGACCGCTTGACCACCATGGCCAATGTGTTTCATGGGAACTAGGGTTTAACCCTTATTTTGCCGCTTAGGTCGGTGGGATTGTAACTTTTGAATTGTAATGACCATTTTGGATTGTAAACAACTTTGCAAACACTTTTCTGGGATCCTATGTATATCTTAACGTTTTTAATAAAATATCCATTCTTTTTTACCGAAATTTTAACCTTGGCCATTAATATCACTTAGATGCATGTTTATGGCCTAATGACTCATTTAGTGAGTTAAGCACTATTTAAAATACACAATGTGATGGTCTTGGTTATCCAGGGTGTTTCATTACGAGTTCCTAGTTATGGCTTTTGGTCTTACCAACGCTCTAGCCACATTTATGGACTTAATGAATCGGGTGTTCAAGGATTACTTGGAAAAATTTGTCATGGTATTTATTGACGATATATTGGTATACTCCAAGGATGAAGTCGAGCACGAGGAGCATTTAAGACTGACCATGGTGCGACTAAAGGAGGATCAACTTTATGCCAAGTTCAAGAAATGCGAATTTTGGCTATCACAAGTAGTGTTCCTCGGCCACATAGTATCCAAGGATGGAGTCGTAGTAGACCAAACTAAGGTAGAGGCTGTGAAGGATTGGCCAAGACCTAAGAATGCGTCAGAGGATAAAAGTTTTCTCAGGCTAGCAAGCTATTACTAGAGATTTGTAGAAGGCTTTTCTAAGATAGCCACTCCGCTAACCAATCTGACCTAGAAACAGCCTAAGTTCAACTAGATGGATAAATGTCAAGAAATCTTCCAGTTGCTCAAAGATAAATTATGCTTAGCACTAGTACTTTGTGTACCAACACCCAACGACAAGTTTTTAGTATATTGTGATGCGTATAAGCAAGGTTTAGGCTGTGTGCTGATGCAAGATGACAAGGTGATAGCCTACGCCTCAAGACAGCTGAAGGAATATGAGCAATGCTATCCAACTCATGATATGGAGTTGGCGGCGGTGGTCTTTGCACTTAAAATCTGGTGCCACTATCTTTATGGAGAACGGTGTGAGATTTATACGGACCATAAGAACTTAAAATATTTCTTCACGCAAAAAATCTCAACATGAGGCAGCGCAGATGGTTGGAACTAGTAAAGGACTATGACTGCAAAATCCTATACCACCCAGGAAAGGCAAATGTAGTTGCAGATGCGTTAAGCTGGAAGAGTTACAGAAATCTAGCAGCATTATCCAGAATTGAAAAGCCGCTTCAGCAAGAGCTGATTAATGCTAGGAAAGAAATAGTCATGGGTCAACTATGACTGCAAAGTCCTTCCAGTCAAGTTTACTAGATGAGATACAGATCTGGTAAGGGCATGATGACACGTTATTATCACATATGGCTGCAGTCAAAGAAGGCAAGACTACGAATTTCTCTATAGCAGGGTAAGGGATCTTAAGATATAAGGGTCGGGTATGCATGCCAAATGACTATGGAATTAAGATGAAGATTTTAGAAGAGGCACACACTACCCCATACTCAGTTCACCCATGGTCTACCAAGATGACTCGCGACCTCAAGGCACTATATCGGTGGTCGGGAATGAAGAAAGGCATAGCAGAGTATGTGTCCAAATGTCTAACATGCCAGCAAGTAAAGACAGAACATCAGCGACCCACAGGCTTATTGCAACCGCTTAGTATTCCGAAATGGAAGTGGGAAGATATAGCCATGGACTTCGTGATAGGATTTCCATGAACAAGTAAGCAACACGACTCGACTTGGGTTGTGGTAGATAGACTCACCAAGTCAGCTCACTTCCTGCCTGTTAAGACTACATACACTGTGGACCAGTACGCATATATTTATGTTTGAGAAATTGTACGACTATATGGAATCCCTAAGACCATAGTATTTGATAAAGGATCGGTGTTCACATCAAGATTTTGGGGAAGATTGCAGCAAGCCATGGGTACCAAGCTAAGTCTCGGTACGAAATTTCATCCTCAAACCGACGGACAGTCTGAGTGTACCATACAAATTTTAGAAGATATGCTGCACACTTTTGTACTAGACTTCGGAGGATCGTGGAGTAAGTACTTGCCACTTATAGAATTATCCTACAATAATAGCTACCAGGAAACTATCAGTATGACACCCTATGAGCTACTTTATGGAAGAAAATGCATGTCTTCGTTACATTGGGACGAAGTAGGAGAAAGACAACTTCTTGGACCCGAAGTTGTTTGAGAGGCTCAAGACGCAGTAGAACTGATTGGAAAGCGTATGCTTGCTACTCAAAGTCAACAAAAGAGTTATGCAGATGCCAAGCGACGAGATGTTGAATTCAAGGTCAGAGAACAAGTCTTCTTAAGAATATCTCCTATGAAAGGAGTGAAGCGGTTTAGGAAGAAAGGCAAACTTTGTAACTACCCAAAAATCACTAATAAGGCTTAAGGGCCTTGATTAGTGTGCCGAGAGGGCGTAATTGGTTTATATGTGATTTTAATGATTTCATGCATGATTCTGTGATAAGCATGCCTATATGATTATATGGATATATGAGATGCATGTTTATGGTTATTAGAATGCATGTAGGCTCTGTCTAGCGTAAAGGGGCATATTTGTAATTTTGTCCCGTTGAAGGCATAAGTGTGATTATATGTTATAATTGTGAAGGCCACATTATTATGTGGATATATTTGCAGCATGTGGCTTAAGGCAATCCTAGGGAGCTAGTTAACGGGAAAGTCACAACGGGACCCAATACCTGACTCGGGGAGAGTCAAGGGGTATTTTGGTTATTAGACATTTATTTGGGTTATCGGGTTATGAAAATAAATAATTGGAGATATATTTGAAGTTAGAGAGCTTAGGAGGGAAATTTACCATTTTGCCCTCGGGGACGTTTTTTGTACCCCGAGCTTTCGGATTAACTTAAGTAACCTAAGTTAGATAAAGCAAAACTAAGGAAACAAGTAGAAACTCCTAAACCGACCCTTCCCTTTCTCTCAGCTCACTCATCTCTTTCTCAAACTCTCTCTCTTTCTCAAGCTAATCTTTGAAGCTAAGGAGGGATTTTGGGCTAGGAATTTCTTGAATTGAGGCTAAGGGCTTGGGAATTAGCTCAGCAACTACTTGGTGGATTTGTTCTTCAGTAAAGGTAAGCTTTTAATTATGGTTTAGCATTTGAATTCTGGGAACTACTGGCTGTTTTAAGAAGGTTATGAGCTTTTGGGTTTCAAGGATTGAAGTGTGATTTTGATGAGTTTTTAAGATAATTTTATTATGGGTTTTGTCGTTGGGAGTATATTAGAACTATTGTGATAATTAAATTATGTCATTAGGATGGTTTTGGGTTGATTGGAGTGAGGTTTGGTTGCTGGAAATGGTGAGTTTTATGGGTTCGAAGGGGTCGGGCCGCGGCTCTATTCTTGGTGTGTCGCGACCCTCTAGAACAGATGGAAGCTAAAATGAAGGGCGGGCCACGACATGAGGAGTGTAGGGCTGCGGCCCGTGTGTGCTATTTGGGGAGGTTGGGCCTCTTGTAAGAGGTGGGCCGCGGCATGGGGGGCTTAGGGCCGCGACTCTTAAGAGTATTTTTGGCTTTAAGGAGGTTTTAGGTGCGGGAACTTAACCTAAGGTGCCCGGGATCGATTCCACTACCGTGATTGGTGGAATTCGATGTTCCGAAGGTTAGAAATTGGTCCAGAAACCTTTATGCAATTATTATTGATGGAATCCCTTATCTTGGTTGTGACTAGGTGTACGCTAGGGCTCAGGAAATGGATCGTGCTCAAGGGTCATTTCTCGTAATCAGAGCGTTCAGAATTAAAGGTAAGAAAACTGCACCCGATTGTGTGACTATGTTGGGACTAAGGGTTCCCTATACTTGTATGCATTATTGTATGATGGTATTATGCCATGTGAACATGAAATAAATGGCCTAAGAGTGCCAGAATTAAAATTGGCGCACAGGACGCGGCTCAGCCACTGGTAGCTGAGAACAGTTTAATATTCACTGAGCTCGGTTTAAGCGGACCGGAGTCAGTGGGGTAAACAGAGGGTACGACCTAAGGGCGTCGATCTTGGTTATTATATGACTTGGTTATTGATGTTATTTTATTAATTATGATCTGCTGGATATCTGAATATTAGATTGTGGATTTATTGGTTATGTTCGCTGACTATGTGAATGTTGTGGACTGCTGAGTGTTTGGTTATGCTTAATGAATTATTTGATTATTGATACTGTTCATGCTATGATGTTTTGGTTTTCTTGTTGGGCCTTGGCTCACGGGTGCTACATGGTGCAGGTAAAGGCAAGGGTAAGCTGGATCAACCCTGATTTGGAGAGCTTTAGAGGCGGAATGTGCATAGTCAGCTGCTCGGCTACCACGGTCGTGGGATGGATAGGAACATGATAACCTTAAATTTCTATTTTGCCCTTAGAGTGTCTAGTAGTCATAAATACTATGGAATTTTGTAAACTGTCCTTTAAACTCTATTTCTTTTGGGATCCCATGTATAAAATATTTATTTAAATGAAATGTATCTTTTATGACCAAAATCTTTTAACCCTAGTTTAATAATGGTTTTAGTGACACATTTTCAACTAAACGACTTGATTAGCAAGTCTTGCACCTTTATAAATACACAGTGTAATTGTCTTGGCTACCCAGGGAATTAGAAACTTAGTCCTTGGTTTATAGGTCCTTTTGAGATATTGGACAAAGTGGGACCAGTAGCATATAGATTAGCCCTACCGCCAGCTCTAGCAGATAGTCACAATGTATTTAACATCTCGATGTTGTGTAGATATGTGTTAGACCCATCCCATGTTCTCAAGTATGATACCTTAGCACTTCAGAAAGATATAAGTTATGAGGAACAACCGATTAGAATCCTAGAGAAGGGGATGAAGGAATTACGATCTAAGAGTATTCTAATAGTCAAGGTCTTATGGAGTAATAGTACAAAACGGGAGGCAACATGAGAGTTGGAGGAAGACATCCGAGCACAGTATCCAGAATTATTTGGTAAGTAAATTTCGAGAACAAAATTCTTTTAAGTAGGGGAGAATTGTAGCGTATCGGGATTTTACTTAGCTAGATTGTAGTAGCTTGTGCTGTAGTGTTTTAGTTTTTGTGGTTATTGGTTCAAGCCGGGATTTATTTGGAAACTCATAGAGATAGTTATGGATTTTATAAGTTTAACCTATAGTTTAGAAATATTAATTTTATCATAAGGTTTGATTAATATAGCTAGTCCTAGAAATATTATTTATTATAACCTAAGGTTTAGATAGAATAATTAAGAATGTGACATTTGTCACATGTATATTTATTAAGGATTTAAGGATTTTAGATGAATAAATTAATAAAGGATAAACCTAGGAAGTCTAGAACCTTCCATCAGTTGTTAGGATCTCGTATTACTCAGTTAAAGTGGTTTAAATAACTTCAAGTGTGCTGAAAGTTTTCAAAAACATGTTTAATATATCAACGTCAGTCGATATATCGCAGCTATATGGGCCAATATCACGCCTATGATGATACAGAATGTTAGGAAAATATATTTATACTCAATGGAAACATGGAAAAACCAAAATACAACTCTATGCAAACAATACAATAGACAAGGTAATTGATTAAATAAACATTACAACTCAATTGCTCAAAATACAAGTAAATATAAAGAGGTAGAAGAAGAAGATTACAAACTCAAAACAATAATAATACAAGTAATAAGATCAACAAGATCAAAAGAATGAAAATAAAATCAATAAAAAGAACAAACTCTCACACAACCAAAGTGTAGAGTAGTGGGGATCACCAACTTGAAAAAGGTTCAAAACCTTTTTCCAAAAGCTTATTTCCCCTATTCTCTAAGCACTAAGGGATCTCTCTAGGAAATAGCTCTCTGGAATTATCAAGCCTCTATGGTGTATTTTCCAGGCAAGTGCTTTGTGGATGGAAAACGGTGTGTCATACAAGTGAGCATTAGGCTACTATTTATAGAATTTGGAGACACCCTTTGAATTTCAAATTCCACCAATTCCCATGGATGTTACTAATGATTAATTGGATGTTTATGGAATTAAAATAGAGATTTGGGAGTTACTTGGCTGTTGGAAATGTTCAAAATTGGATAAAACCGAAGTTTGGAAAATGCTGTCAGCTGCTCAGGCCGCGGCCTGAAAAACATGAGTCGCGGCCCACGATGTTTTCTGTCTCTTGGGCGGCGGCCTGAAAAACCTAGGGAGTGGCCCAAGTCGTTTTTTCAGCAACCAATTTTCCATATTTGCCAAAACGTTCCAAATTCATTCCCACTTGATTTTGTAACTTCCATACACATTATGTGAGTTAAAATCACATCTCTAACAGCCATATCTCTTATGGCTTTTGAGAAATTCAAATCAAAATGTGTAATATCAAATCTACACATTATTGGGTAATATTTGGGAGTTACAAGTTTGTTTTTTTTGTAACTCCAAAATATGTCACATTTGCCACACACATGTGTCCAATTTTTGTGACTCTCAATAATATGTTACAAGATGTGACAAATCACATTATGTCACATTATTTAATCTAACATTATAATATTTAAAATAATATAACATTCCCCCACTTAGATTAAATAATCACTTTTTGTAACACTTATTTAATCAATCAAAACATTATATTAAAATATAATATCCCCCCACTTGATTAAATAATGACTCTCTATAGAAACCTTTGCATTGGTGCATAAAGTAAAATGTCTTTCGACTTGAATTTTACCTTAGTGTAATTATCACAAAGTTTGTTGAAATTTTGGTTGCCGAAGCATTGAACCACTATCCCTTGATAACAAACCGGTGATAACACACACCTTTGCTATGTTCACTTGAGACCTTATTGTCTCACTTTTGCATCGTTAATGGCCATGTGCACATTCCATTCATAGACTTTTCTTGAGAATGACTCCCAATTCTCATGAGGGGCGGCACCACCCCTAGGTCTATATAGGTGGAACTTTTATAGTATTTTGTTACCCTAAAATACTTGTCTTCTCAAGACTGAGTTCTATTAAAAAAAACCTTTCAGTTTTAACCCTCATTTTCGTAACACTTTAGTACTCATATCTCAGATTTGACAAAATTTTGAGTACTACTACTATTCACTTGATTGACTTGTTATTACCTATTGAACCTAATACTAGTTTGGTTACTAGTATTAAGATAGGTTACCATCAACCGTGAATCTCTTTAGGGAGTTTAAGTCCCATCCCTTGAGATGTAGAAATGATTCCATTTGAATAATTTATTTTCTCATGTATGCATACTTAGACACTCTCATTATTTTATTCAAACTTTGTTGCTAGCCATAGTTTGATTAAAATAGTTATCTCTTTAAAATAGTGATTTTGACCATAGTCAACACCCCCACTATTTATAGTTTAATATCCAAGATAAACATTTGAATATTAATTCTAAAAACCTATTTGTTTCTAGAATTCTCCTTTATGTTTTAAATCGATTCCTTCTTGAATCAAAATATTACAAAATAATAACTTTAGACACCAAGCATGTCTAGATTTGTTCGTTCTATACACATATAGCCAATATGATTTAGAATGTGGAATTCCAAATCACCTATTTGATAGGATGACCAAATTAATCAATTGTTATCAACAAAATAAATTGATTAACTTTGGAGCATCACCCCCACATTTCTCCCATAGAAATAATAAAATATCATTTAAAAAAAATAGAAATCTCTTCATTTCTATTAAGTCCCTTATCCTCCAAGATAAATCTAGACTTATAATTCTCAAAGTTCATCATGAGTCCTCTAAGACACGTGATAAACTCTCAATAGATCAAGATAAAAACCTCAATGTTTTATCTTGATTTATTTTCTTTCTAAAGTAATGCACATTTCTTTCAAAGCAACTTTCATTTAGTTTCTTTCTTTTATGTATTTCACAAAATAAAAATGTTAACACAAATGTAATGTGAGAATTTCTCAAATAAATAATCACAAATTTTAAATTTTAGTTGTCTAAATAATGTCAAAATCACTTAAACAACTTTTGTGTATTTCTTAAGAGTCTCTTTGAGATTCTTTTGAAAACACCAATTTGACATCCATTGTTTTTCTCATCAAAATTAAAATGAAGATGTCAATTTTAAAACACTTTAAATGAAAGAAAATAAAACCTCATTGATTTATTTAAACACTTTGATTTATTTTGTTTAAAATTATCTCCTCATTGAGATTAATTTAAACATATCACCTTCTTTTAACAAAATGAATAAAGTTCTCTTTAATTTATCATTGGTGTAAAAATTCAAAATTGCTTCTCCAATTTTGAAATGTCTCCTCATTGAATATTTAAGAATTATTGTCACTAAATAATTCTCAAATATATTTCATTTGACCACACTCTAGACTTCAAGTTTATTGAGTCAATATGTCATCCCAAATTTTTTGAATCCACCTTGATCCATTTTTCTTGCAATGGCAAGACACAACCATTAAAAGATGTAACCCCCTTAGGTTCATCTTTTCTTATCTCATAAAATGAGATGGTCAACACTTAAATGAGAAATTTAATTTCTCAAATAATTCTCTTTATTTACCAAAGAAATGGTAACTCATCACATTTCAATAATATATGATAATTCTCATGTATAAATCAATATACATTTATATATTAATATAATTATGTCTCAAAGAAATTTCACACAATTTTTCAACATATATCCATCATATTAGCATGCATTGTTAATCTCATAATAATATTATAAATATATCACAAATATCATATGAGAATTCACATATTCACATATTGATATATTCTATTGATCCACAAAATCAATATATAGGCATGTCATATAAAACTCATAAAATTGTCATCTTAATAATTTATCATTATCTCATAATAAGACAATTCTATAACATGCTAGCATATTACCCAATAATCTACTAAATTGTTTACACATTAATCACATATAACAAAAACTCAAGATATTATATTATATTCTAATCTAACCACTAAAAAACAAAGAAGATTAGAAAACAATGAACCTTATTTATAAATTTTTCTTCTTCTCATTTATATCACTATATGAAAACTATTAGATCTTCTAAGAAAACAAAAGAACATTACATTGTCTTACCATCTTTTCAAGGTTGGATCCTCACAAGATATCTATGGTTTCTCTTTCCATTGAAAATGAATATAAGCTTTTGATTGTTAGGAAAATATATCTATACTCAATGGAAACATGGAAAAACCAAAATACAACTCTATGCAAAAACTACAATAGACAAGATAATTGATTAAATAAACATTACAACTTAATTGCTCAAAATACAAGTAAATATAAAGAGGTAGAAGAAGAAGATTACAAACTCAAAACAATAATAATACAAGTAAATAAGATCAACAAGGTCAAAAGAATGAAAATAAAATAAATAAAAAGAACAAACTCTCACACAACCAAAGTGTAGAGTAGTGGGGATCACCAACTTGAACAAGGTTCAAAACTTTTGTCCAAAATATTATTTCCCCTATTCTCTAAGCACTAAGGGATCTCTCTAGGAAATAACTCTTTGGAATTATCAAGCCTCTATGGTGTATATTCCAGCCAAGTGCTTTGGGGATGGAAAATGGTGTGTCTTACAAGTGAGCATTAGGCTCCTATTTATAGAGTTTTGAGACACCCTTTGAATTTCAAATTCTACCATCCCCCATGGCTGTTACCAATGATTAATTGGATGTTTTTGGAATTAAAATAGAGATTTGGGAGTTACTTGGTTGTTGGAAACGTTCAAAATTGGATAAAATCGAAGTTTG